>NC_135431.1:8342588-8642588 GCF_051991245.1 Festucalex cinctus | reverse complement strand
TTTAGAGAGGGACGTGCACCATGCCATGCACTGCTGTCATGATCGAGGTTGCGGCAGGTTTATACATGCTTTCCATAAATGTTATTTGCGCCACGCAAACTTCGTGCGGCTATTTGCGCTAGCGTTAGTGAATTAGACGCTGTGTATCAATGAGTCTCTTTTGCATTGGGGTGGGCATTTTTTTCATCAAATGTATGCAAATAACCTAATTTACATATGTGCAAATAACATCGGCGCACCGGGGCGCAATATGGTTGGCAGCGCACTTAGTGATGGATTTGACCATATGCGCATGTTTAGTGAATTAGGCGCTCCCGGATTGCTCCATTTTTACCGGTTAGCGCCGCGCAAAGGCCACGCAAAACTTTAGTGAATCTACCCCTCAGTTTGGCAAGGTACCTGTCAGTCACAGATGAGGGCAAAATGTAGGTAATAGTTGCTGACGTTCTTTGGGTGGTCGTGGTGGTGGTCTTGACTGACTGCGCTCTCTTCTCCTCTGATGAAATGTGAGTCTTGGCTCCAAGCTGCCGACTTCCTTAATAAGGAATGACATTCTTTGTCTCTGCTTCAGACATACCTGTGAAACCTATGCTCCCCTCTTTAAAAAAAAAAAAAAAAAAAAGAAATCATGCAAGACTTGGAACTAAAACCAGAGTTATAACTTATTGACACTTTCAGCATAGATGTGCCGTTACAACATGAACTTTCCATGTTTAAAGAGTCTGCTAATATTTTTTAAGGGTAAATATTTTCCTCCCCAGACTCGAGTTAGCTGGAGGCAATTGCGCTTAGTTCACTGACTTGGCAGGGCCACAGGAAATCTGAGCACCATGCAGGATCTGTCCTCCGTTGGCAGCACCCAGTGTGGGCCACTCACGAATTTGGCTGCAGTGGCATAGAATTAGTCAGACGACACAACGCAGTGGATGTTCCACAAATTCACAAAAAAACAAAACAAAACAAGAGCCGCTACAAAATAATCATTGTTTTTCGGATCATTTTTAGCTTTTGCCCGACGTCAGCATAAAGGATCCGCAAAAGTGTGGCCTGGCTGGCAGATGTCAACGTGAGGTCCTTCCAGCACAGTGTGGTCACTAATTACAGCTTCTTCTAGCCCAGTTCTTCCCAAAACTCCTTAGCTTCCATTTTTGGGATCCAGCAAGACGTCTAAAACCATCAGTTATGCAAATATAACCTAATAAACTCTTAGATCTTAGCTTAATATTGCCTTGAAGTAAGTGGATTCAAAGAAGTGACTTTTCTCTCTCAATTTTTGCCATCTGTGATCCACATTTGACTGAAGGCAACTTAGCCCTCATATCGATACTTTCTGCTCGGTATGTACGATACCACCAGCAAGAGTTCTCAACTGTTCCGTCTTCACAGATACCAATACAACATAAAATTCCCAAAACAATATATATATATATTTTTTTATAAGGCCTACATATCCCAAACATTTTCTTTAAAGTTCCCCAAAAAATTAATACCAGTTTTCTATTCTTCTAATTTCTAATTCCTGATCATAAAATGGCAAGAGGGTGGCCGATATTGTTATCGGCATCGATACAAATACCTGGTATCAGTACTCGCAATCCCTACTTTCTATGTGCAAGTACTAATAGGTTGATACCCTTGAAATTGAAAAATAGAAGATTGCAATTCATTTCATGCGCTTGTAAGGAAAAATGCTATATTGATGCATATAGGTCTTTCTTTAAAGGAACAGTGTGTAGAATTTTTTGGTTTCTCAATGTTTATTGTATTAATTTCAATTATATGCCGAAAAGATACACATTGTACATTTAAAAAAATATAGAATCATAGGTCTAGCAATCGCTAATTATTTTGCATATGTCACACCGCACCTTACAGGAGGCTGACATTGTTTTTTTTGCTGCAATTTGCTCAAAAAACACTAGTGGTGTTGGCAATTGGTATCCGAATCAGTGACTACTCAAGAGTACTTGAGTACTCCTACTGGAATCATTCTGAAAAAAAATGATATTGAACATTGCTACTTTCTACTCTTTAGTTTTGTCAAAATAGGTTCATCATTCATTCAACAATAAACAACTGTTGTTTTCTTGTTTCAACCTAGCAACCACAAGTTTAATTTGTTAGCAGTTTCACGTTAGCAAAACACAGTGTTGTGATATCACAAAAGTAGAGTCACTCTAGCTAGCTCGCTAGCTCGCCAACATGCGGCGTGTAACAGAACAAATCATGTTTCGAGAATCTTGCGATCGATAGCGTAAATTGCACCCCGTGTTGGAGCAATGTGACTGCTATAAAAATTCTTGGGTACAGAAAAAGCATTACCTCACGCTCTCCGAATGATATCGGAAACAAAATAGAAAAGAAGTAAACGTTTAGTGACTTATATGACACTCTCTATTAATATGTCCCGGTAAATTGGGGCGGCATGTTGCAGGTATTGTAATCGGCGACTTTAATCCGCTAGCCCGGGCAGAGCTGAAAGCCTCTCAGCATTGTCATGTTCTGTTAATGTTAATCTCAAGGGGATGCCTCCGTCCCAACGGACTGAACCGCTGCCTGCGACCCTGCCGCGGATCAGTTCAGTGCCTGACTTTGCACCGAAAAAGATGACTGGGAGTGTGCGTGTTTGCCATAATTGTATGCTTTAGGGTTAAAGCCGTTGAGATGAGAAAACAGACACAACCATTAGGGGTTGGGGATGCACACAATAGAATACAGAACTGGAGAACATTTAGAAAAGCATGTTTGCATACCTACATCTAGATATGCTTGAATTTTATGGAGGACCAAAACTGCCAAAGTAGTAAATAAAAGTGAAAATAAAAACATAATTTAAAAATTAAATACAAAAATAAATAAATGAAATAAAAACGACTACTGTATATACATCAAAAATGAAAATCTAAAAATAAACAAAAATAAATGTGGCAATACATACATAATGTGTGTGTATATATATATATATATATATATATATATATATATATATATATATATATATATATATATATATATATATATATATATATATATATATATATATATATATATTAGTGCTGTCAAACGATTACAATTTTTAATCTGATTAATCACACTTTTTAATTTTGATTAATCCCGATTAATCAGCTAAATTACTTGCGTATTCACGTAATATAAAATAAATACAAAATACCGAAAATGTTGACATTAACGCATTTTATTATCTGAATGTCATTTGCAAACATTGATTATATGCATGTACATAATTGCATGCATGCGTGTATTGCTCAAAATGTAACAGCATCTTATCAACTGGGTGCAATTCAGCAATTATTAATTAAACACAAATTACTTTTGTTTTATCTAAAGTCCCGTCAGGGTGTTTTTTAAAGAGAAAGTTACCACCGAGCACACCAACTGGAGTCATCCCGCTCATTTTGGAACAACAGGCGTAGGAAATGCCGTGCATTAACCTCATCACTGACCTGCGCAGCCTTCAATGTAACCATCCGTGGTTACGTTCAAGGCTCAAGTGCGCTCGAAAATTATTATTTTTTTAGATATATATATATCCATTTTTATTTTCATTTTTATTTATTTATTTTTAATTTTTGCATTTTTGGTCCTCCATAGAATTTGTCACACAAGACTTGGGAGGCCAGTATATTATTTTTTTTTGCTGGTCAATTTCGACACTTTTGTAGACGGGAGTCCTTCCTTAATGCAAATATACGATGTTATAAAAGGATTACAATAATAAAGAAATCACATGTGACGTATGATCACAACAGCCAGCGAATTCCCTGCAGTATGTATCATCACGAACCATTTGAGTCGGGTGTGTCTTGACCTCAACTGAACCCCTGAGACTGGCTCACCGAACCTTTTGCGATTCAGTCGAACCCAGGTTAAGAACCCCCGGTGTAGCCGTCAGCGTGCTTGAATGTGTAACATTGCCACCTACAGGACTGCAGTGTAACAATACAACAAATTTGGCGTAAGGAATTCAGCACTATTTTCTCAGTCTTTGCGGAGGTCTGTGTGCTGAAAATGTACTAAATCAGTTCTGTCATGGGAATCATTTAAAGTGCTTTACAAAAAAAAAAAAATCTGGCTAAAAAGTGAAGCCTGAGTTTCATTTTCCCGCTGAGACGTTGTTGTCCGCATGACACGCAGTTGTACATCCAAGGAACTGGAAAGCCGCAGCGGAGATTGAGTCATTCAAATAAGATTTGAGTGTTTTGCAAAAGGCCATATGCTGCATAGCCCGCAATTGAAAAGACATTTCTGAACACGAACGCTGCCTCAAATCGGCAACATCAAACATCGAGAAGACGTTGTGTCGATTGGGAACGAGTGTGTGGAAAATGCATGTGCAGCAATTGATGTCATTCCCTCTCTTCCAAATAGTCAGTCAGGATGTCACAACATTTGCCAATATCCTTCCCGATGGTTATTGATTGGGTGCAAGTCCGCGGGAGGACACAGCTGTTGGCCATCAATGGGCAGCTTTGGCTTCACGTCTAAATAAATGTTGTCATTATTAATACCGAGGGTGGAAAAGCAAGCTTGCAACAGAGGATTGTATTCAAACATCTAAAGTATTTTGATAAAAGATAAATGTGTCCAAGGGAAAGAGAGGTGTTTTATTGACTTTTGCCGTCAAATATTTCCTCACATTCCACAAATAGAACAGCAACCACAAGGCTGTGACTTGATATGCCAAGGACGGGAGATGAGGAGGACATGCCGTTAAGACCGCATTGCCCGCACATGCGAGCCATCTGGCCAAGTCTGGGAGCACGAATCGTTAATTCCAATCAGCGTTCCCGTTTGTTTGTTCTCTTTGCCCTGTTTTTCGGTAGGCCATGAGTCATCATGCTCGCGTTCTCTCATTCCCATCATTTCTCCTGTGGTCGCTGACTCAGTAAATTAAAAAAAGAACGGAAATCTGTGTAAAATTCGGTTAGAGTTGAAGCAGTGCACCTGAGCAGTTGTGGCTGCCAGTTTTTGGAAGTATGACTCAGTTGCTGTTGATCCTGCGCAATGTTGTTACTAGTGGCAGGGTTGTCTGGCTGAAAACACCATCGAAGCACTGACCTACTGTACATTCACAACCTAAACTCATTTGTCCCGTAAAATGATTTTCCCAACTTGCGCCCAACCGATGAATCGGCCTATTATGGGCCTCCAACATCGGCCAAAATCATCAGCTAGACTGCCATTTTTGTGCCAATTAGTTTTTACCTTTATTCATTCTAACCATTTACAGCAGTTGTACAACACCAACTACTGAATACTATATAATACTTGTTGATCAGGTAATTTTTTTTTGACCCATCATTCAAAACAAAGCAAATCCTTCATTTATTTATTTATTTATTTATTTATTTATTTTGCAAGCAATGCTTAGATTAACAATGCAAGTTGTGCAAGGAATTCAACTGGATGTCATTATTTCACACTAGGGATGTAACGATAATGGCAATATCGTGATATTAAAACTGCCACAATATCGTCGTCGTCATGTTCACAATATTTAAATGGAACACATCTGTTAAAAAAGTCAGGTTGATTTCCATTTGTGCAGTTCTAGCACCCTCTAGTGGCGTGTTTATTAGTGCAATTTAATTTTCCTTCGGGATGTTTTGGCCTTCTATGTTTAAAATCTATGCTAATTGTCAGATGGAGGGGAACCTAATTTGCTTGGGAAGTGATGAATATGTGCTTGCATTAGCAAGTAAGTGTCTCAATATTATTAGCGATTGTAGGTGGTTTATATGCATTGCTGTTATGTACAAAAGCACAATATTGTGCTTTTTTTTTTTTTTTTTTTTTTTTAAGTATGATCTCTTTTTTTTTTTTTCTTTACTATATTGTGATCTTTTTTAAATATCAGTTATGTGTGGACAATTATGTAGCTACACATTCTCTCTTTCGAAGATTGTGCTAAGATAAGAGAATGCATCGCCGACGTCTGTTGTCACTCGCATTCCTTTATTTTCCCCGATAATGAAACAGAACTGCGGTGGTATCTAAAGCGCTTTCTTTTACGCATACACCTCAGGAAGAAAGGACGAAAAAAGAGCTAAAGTTGCAGACCTTTGTGTCTGCGTGCTTTATCAAGTTAAATATGCTCTTTTTTTTTTTTCAAATCCACTTATGATTCTGACTAAAAATAGGACTGTTGTTTGTATGATTAGCTGGTGGCGCATGAGGCCAGTGTGGTTGTAAATGTGTTTGTAGTCTCATTCCCTGACCTGCATGACTTGACAAATAGATTACTTACTCAGACAAGTACTTGACCTCAAAGCTACACCTCATAATTCTTTGGTAAATTAGTGAAGAATCTTGTAAAATATAAAGGGATGAAATGGACAGATTTTATTTGTGACCTTGACTCATGTTAAAGACACATCTTTAAATGAGAACCAGATGAAGGATTCTCAAGAAACAAAATGGCCGCTAACTAACGTTGGGCCGATTTTCAAATCTACTTGTGTGTCTACTTGATGGTTTTTGCTAGCTTAATGCTAACATATAAGGAAAAACACCATTGACATGCTATCAATTAGCATCAATACTCATGGTTGAGAACCCTTTTAGAAGACAATATTAAGTTTAATTTTAGTTTATTTCAACATTCTTGAACAAAAATACAAATGTAAAAGCAACAAATAAATGTACATTACATGTGGAAGTGAGATTAGAAACCGGCTAATCAAAGACCCCACCTGGGTAAATTAAAATAAAATTAAAATAACAGTAATACACAAACAAAACATTACAATACTCACAGATGTCCTTTTTACTCTTATAAAAAGACCATTATTACAGCACCATTTTGAGTTAGAATAGTTGTGAAACTCTCCTTTTTTTTTCTTTTTTTTTTTCTTTCTTTTTCTTTCTTTCTTTCTTTTTTTTTTTTTAATTGATGGTGGATGATTTTGGCCGTCTGCATGCAAGCATAATTATGATTTGACCCGCGATGAAAATGAATTTGACGTTCCTTCCTTAAGGAGACCCAAGTAGCAAATTGGTAGCGGTTCTGTTTTTGATAGCCATCCCAAACGCCACCTGCGTTATTTTTACCAGCCAAGTCATCAAAGCGAGGAATTAAGCCGCTTTCTGTCAGTCTGTGATTAATGACCGCTGCATTTGACCGCGCGTTGACGGATCCCGAAGGCTGTAATTTGCGAGGGGAAGGGAAGCGCGCCTATATTTTTACGGCGCTTCACACCCGCTATCAGCGCGTTATTTACGATGGTGACAGTTGAGGCTACGTGGGAGGAGCCGGCTTGTTTTTCCTCGGTGATGTACTGCAGAGAGATGAATCCTGGAAGCGCTCGCCGAGCGGCGACGGCGCGGGCTACGTAGCGATCTGGAAGAAATTGAAGAACGCGGCTTAAATGAGGCACAGGCTGTGAGGCCGATGGGTTTATTCTGGAGTTGCAGGCTTCAAAACGCAATTTAGGATAAACGATTGAGGGGGGGGAAATTGTCAGTAAATGTATTATAGGAGTGAAGGAACCACGCTTGTAAACAAACTAATTGCAGTGATGTATCTGGGAACTGAGATGAGACACAGTTGTTGGATCATAAACAATCCGAGACCTAGTCTTCCAGCTAACTGTCAAGCTGTACATTAGCGCTCAAGGCGTTATACTTTGTCATAAATTACAATCTGGAGCACATACAATGTGCATTGTTAGTATGTAAAGTCCCGATTCTACCTTGCTGTTCGCTGCTGTATTGTTGAACTGAACTATAAATCACAATCGGGCTTTCCATTGCAATGATGCGGGTGACGAGAGCGGACATAGCTACACATGGTGACATAACAAATGTGCAACACTGCCAAAGAATGACAGAAGAGGAGCGAGCTGCAAGCTTACATTATCAGCAAGCAATGGCCTTTAAGCCTCTCTTAGCTGAAGGTGCCAAACTCACAGTTCCAGGGCCAGATACGGTCCACCGCATCATTTTACGGGGCCCGTTAAAATCAGAAGTGAAGATCGTCTTCACTTTATAAAGGAAATATTGCATCCATTTTTTTTATGTCAAACCATTTGTTGAACACACTATTTTCCTTGATTTTTTTTTCTTTTTTTTTTTTTTAAATTTCAAAACTTACAAAATCTCAAAACTAGCTCGCAAGCTCAGGAAGAAAATGACTCCCACTGGAGGGCAAGAGTTGACATTCAAACCCAAAACTTTTTGACTGTAGACGTGCTAACTGCTAGTTCTTTGTGCTGGCCCAGTTAAAATCTAGAAAAATTTTCAAATTATGAGCCATTGCTTGGTCGAGTTAAAGTCGGGTACACAAATATAAAATGAGAACACTTGTAAGGAGCATGGAGGAGAGGCAAAGATTTAAAAACAAAAAACAAAAAGTTTGTTGGACTGACACAGATTTGTAGCATTTAAATTCATTTGTGTTTTATAAATAAATAAATAGTTACAATATTCATCTTTGAACAAATTTAATTTTTAATGTGTCATAAACTCACAACTCACCTCCACAGGTATTGGTCATATTCCATAATTAATCAATATCCACGGAATATTGAAGCGGATTGAATCAAATCCGGAAAAATCGAAATCAAATCGAACTTAACCCTTGTGAATCGAAATCAAACAGATTGAGGAAATTAGAATCGATGCCCAGCCCAACATTAAAACTGTTTAGAAAACCATTAAGACTGTTTAAGAACATTTAAGAAATGTTGCAACCTTGAACAAATTTTACAGAAAAACCATTAAAACTGGTTAGAGAACCATTAAGACTGTTAGGAAACGTTGCAACCTTGAACAAACCCTGACGTGAAATCAACATCCGTTCGCTCTGCAGTGGGATATGGGCTTTACTTAGAGATCAGTTATTTTGTCTCCTTTCCCATCTTGTGACCACAAATTAGTTGCATTGAACTGTTTGGTGGAAAAATGTGTCCTTAAGAGTTTGTGGCCTTCTCCATCAGTGTTGCAAACAATTCCCACCATGCGTTCCCTATTATCTGCGGGTTCTGAGTTCATCCGCTGAGAAAAATGTCCAACAACAATTTCAGCACGTTTGGATTATGAGCCCGTGGCAAGGAGGAGCCATGCTTGTTATTGAGCAGATCTGTTGGCTTTGGCGCACATAATGATGCATTTCAAAAAAATAAGAAAAAAAAATTCTGCAGATATGAGAATTATAAAAATATGTCTCTGCTAGCTTACAGCTGAGATCTTACTCATTTGGTCAACACTTTTTGCCTGTAGGACCCCTAAGTTGACATGAGTTCTTGTACATGGCCCCCGTGAAATCGCCCAGGATGTTCTCCCCTTTTATAACTAGCAAGCCCCCCCAAAAAAAATCATAATTCATATTTTTCTGCCCGATTCAATCATATTTTGAAAGCCCCGAGTTACCTTTGTCCTCGCCGTCACCCCCATCTCTCGCTTTGTCACTTTCTCCCCAGATGTCTGCTCACCAGCTGCGCTCAGATGGCTTTTTTGGAGCATGTGTCCACACAAACACGCACTGACTCACGCAAACACAGTTGCAGAGAGTCCAGGTCTATTGTCTTCCATGTCTTCCACTCCTTATCTTTTGCCGTGACGTCAATATGAAACAGATGCCTCCGGCTCTCAGGTGACCGCAGACAAACAAGACTTGTGGTCAGCGAAGGTTAAGAGTTTTGAGTTTGTGTTTTTCACCGCTAATCGGATTAGTTTTGAGTCTAATATGAAAGTGATTAGACTGCGTTGCTTGCTTGGCACACGGGGTGGAATTGTGTGGTGGGACTCAGTTGGTTTGTTTATGTTTCATCACTCTGTGATTTATCTCAAACTTTTCAGAGTGTATGGGAACATTAAGAGTTTGTGACTCAGCGTTGTGGAAGGGGTGCAAATCTTGATTGGGTTTAAGTGCTGTTTGTATGGCATAATTTTTTGACTAAAGGCAAACATTGTAAATGGGTCGCAAAGTGGGAAGTGGTTGCCATCTAAATCAGTGGGTCTTAACCTTGTTGGAGCTACGGAACCCCAACAGTATCTTTGCTCTGCGTATTCATCCAACCCTTCTTTAGTGTAAAACAAAATTATGATTTTTTTTTTTTTTAATTCAGGACATGGGTTTACTGGTGAACAAAAATAAACGAAATCTGGCCCTCAGAAAGTGTTGTGTTCCGCCATCTCCATGTAGCTTCATGAAGTGTTCATTTAGTTTTGCTAGTTATGCTAGACTACAGTTGCTCAACTGGCTGCTGACTCACATCACTCAACTCTACTCTATATTTATAGAACCCTTTCCAAAAAAAGATAGAAGCCAGTGGCAGCAGATACAATCAAAACATCAGCGGCCCCAGAATTGAACCTTGTGGAACACCATATGTTCCACATATTCTTTCGACCATTTTTTTTTTTTTTTTGCTTGACATAGTTTGAAGGGATAACAATAACAAAGGAGTCTACTATTGAGGGCACCAAATTTCCTGCTGCACATTGGGGTTGGATCGAACCCTGGTTAAAAACCTCTGCTCTAAGTGCTGTAAATGGACACTATTCACAGGTACATTCAGTGTATATGACTTTTAATCATGTAGTTTTTATTTGTTTGACTTTTCTATTTGAATTCATTTTCAGCAGGTTTATTCATATTTATTTAAAAAAAAACGCTTCATTTTAGTTTTTTGATATGGAGTATTTGTTGATTGCAAGATAAAAACATTATTGTGTAATACAGTAAACCGCAATTGTCAAACGACTGTTTGACCTTCCTTCTAAAAGTACGTTGTCATTGTTGAAACACATTAACAGAAAACTTTAAAAAATAATTATGAGTAAAGAAATAAGTAGCGCTTTTGTTTTGCGTTTAGTTTCGCCTGCCAGCAAACATTCCATACATTTAACAAAATACATGAAATAAGAAACATACAATAGTATTTCTCGATCCTCTAACTTTGAAGTAGAGCCGTCAAACATAAACACAAGTCAGACTTGAGTCTTGAGATTTTTTTTCTTCTTCACTTTCACAATGGCGCTCTCTGTGCAATGTGTCGTTTCCATGGTGACGGGAGGATGTTTTGATGCCAGCCTGTCTCAAGCAAGCTCAACTCAGACGTTATGCAGCGATGGTTTGTTTGACTTACGACGGTGACATCATCAAGCATTACATTGAATTGTGTTGTTTATGCTCCAGTCAGGCTCATCCTAAATGTACCACTGGATCCCCCTCATGTTGACATGATAATTGGCTACAAAAACACATGAAAGTACAGCTTGTTTCCCCCCCTTTTACCGCTTTCCGCCCTGCCCTCCTCCATGCAACATGTCTGCCTTTGTTGTGTCCTCACCTCTGACCGGCCTTTGCTGGGGTCATTTTAGAACCTACGTTGGAAGAGCATAAATATGTCATGATTCAAACAAGCATGTCAGTGTGTTCAGCTCCTGAACTGCACCCCTTCAGTTGTTTTGTGGCTATGAAGGAACAAGAAAAGAGGTTCACCAGGATATAGAGGGTTTATGTTGCGGGAAGGATGTTTAAAAAGTCACATGGGTCAAAGCCGATTTTTTTTTTTTTTTTTTTGCTGATCAGCTTTTCCATGTAATGTGTGGGGTCTCTTAATTTTTAAAATCCCAGTTAAACGAAAATAAATAGTATTCGAAATGTGACTCATCGCAGAGAAGAGTTGTTAAAATTCCTGCCAATTTTCTTTTTCTTTTCTCTTCTTTTTTTAAAGGTCACGTATATAAAATAAGTCTTCAACATCAAGCCAGCCTCTCAGCTCGTAAACTGTGGGCGTGTCCACTGAATGTGCAATTATCTTCAAACCTGTAAAATGAATTTAGAAACAAATCTCTAAAATCACTTTACAGGGTCTCTAAATTTTTCTTGCACATTCCATACACCATTCACAACATTCGGAACACCTGTTTGACTTTATGTGAACCATTACAAGAGATCTAAAAAAAAATAAAAAAATCTGCCATGCATTATAATGCTCACTTTTGATATAATACACATCACTATGTAATTAGTTTCTGATTTGAAGTCCAGAAAAAGCATCTGTTTCCAGTAATAGCAATGACTGCTCACCAGTATTTGATGAAGCAATCACCCCCCCCCCCCCAAAAAAAAAAAATCAAAGACGAAAGAACACATTGGCAAATGTGCAGTATTTTGTTATTATAAGACTTATCTTTGCATTTGATTTATGAATGGGAACGCCATTGCCGTCTTAAAAGGATAACTATGTTTGCTGTGCAAACATGGCGGAGAACAGACACATGCGGCATTAGCGTGCGCATGTGCGCGCGCGCGCACACACAGCTGTTGCTCACTCATTGATCACGCATGTTCCACGCTTTCCATGAATGCTGCTGCGTGCGTTGGTCAATATGTACTGTGTGAAGGTAAACTGAAGCAAAAGCCTTTTCAGCTGCCAACACAGTTTGAGTCAGAAAAGAGATAAGCAGCTACTCGAGAGATACCAGATAGATTCAAGAATGTTTATTTAACAGCTCTTGTTTAAAGTGTAAAAAGCAGTTTGAGAGCAAACTACTGTGCCATTAAATTATAAATGATATAGTAAAGCTTAAAACAGTGGTAGTTTGACTTAACCCCATCGCTGCCATTTTAGAGTGCCTCGTTGTCTACTGGGAGTGCACACTCACCGGGAAAGAGACTAGAGAGAAAAGATAACATACAGATTCAACAATGTTTGTTAGGAATTTGTGTCTTTTCTTTGGAAAGTGTGGGAGTTTTAGAGTGCCTTGTTATCTGCCATGAGTGCACGCACATCAGAAATTAGATAGCCAGCTACTGGAGAGATACCATATAGATTAAATGTTTGTGTTAATATTATAATTGTAATTCTTCTACCCTGTCTTCCCTTTCGATTGGTGTGGCCATTTAGAGCACCTCGCTGTCTGCCATGAGTGCACACACATCTGAAAAGAAAGAGCGAGCTACCACAGAGATAACATATTCATTCAAGGATGTTTATTTGTTAGAAATGTGTTTCTTAAACCCCGCCTTCCTTTTGGATAGTGTACTGTTGTGGGTGCATGAGAGCACCTTGTTGTCTGCCATGAGTGCACGCACATCAGAAAATAGATAGCCGGCTACTGGAGAGATATCATATAGATTCAGTTATGTTTATTTGTTTATAATTTATTGTAATGCTTACATCCAATCTTCTCTTTTGATAGCGCACCTGTGTGGCCATTTTAGAGCGCCTTGTTGTCCACTATGAGTGCACCCACATTAGAAAATAGATTAAAGAATGTTTATTTGTTCATACTTTCTTGTAATTCTTACATCCCATCTTCCCTTTGGATAGCACACTTGTGTGGCCCTTTTAGAGTGCCTCGTTGTCCACCATGAGTGCACACACATCAGAAGAGAAATTAAAGAATGTATGTTTGTTAAGAATTTATTTCTTACACCCATATTCTCTTTGGATAGTGCGCTATTGTTGTCGTTTTAGAGCGCCTTGTTATCTGCCATGAGTGCACATACATCAGAAAAGAGACTACTAGAGAGATACCATATTATTCAAGAACATTTATTTGCTATTTTTATTTCTCTTCTCTTGGGGTAGTGCGCTAGTGTGGTCATTTTAGAGCGCCTCATTGTCTGCAGTGAGTGTGCACGTCAAGGCACTACCTATTTATAAAGGTGTAATTGCAAACGAGCTCATGTTTTGGTTATTCATTAAGGGGTGTGTACCTATTTGCACTCATCCGTAATTCCTTCCACTACTTTTCACATCCCTGGTAGACCTCGCCCTGTGAATATTGGCAATGTCTGTTCCCACTCAAAAGCCTCATTTGACGAGAAATATAGGTCAACTTCTAAGATAAGTCATTTACACGGCTGGCTCACTTTGTGTCGTGAGGAGTTACCTGATTAGGGTCACGTGTCCGTTTGCACGGCGCAGAGAGGCCTCCTCCTGTGAATTAAGCCCACGCCGAGTTACGTTAACACCGTGTCACCGGTTTACTTTCTACTTGTAAACGGCGCGTGACGGGATAATTGCCGCGGCGTTTTCCAGACTAAACGCCACATTTAATATGAAAAAGATCAGCGCGTTTCACTTCATGTTATGGATGTAGCTGGGCTCGCAGATCATGCCTCCTCCAAGAGCACTTATGGGGTTTATTACACACCGCATTACAGATACTAAAACGTTTATGTCCCGCTCACACTTTGTCTATACTTGGCCCTTTTCGCAGAGCCTGCTGTTAAGTGGTCAGTGTCAAGCACATTGCTGATATTTACGATGTCGTAAACACCGAACCTATAGCCGCACGCTTGTCGCCTTTCTCGAGGCCACGAGCTGCACTTAAGCACATACAGGTGTGTTTTTGGCATGAGTGGAAATCGGTCAGGTGTGTTTGCTGTTACAATGTGATAATGACTGTCATGGCCTAAGAGCAGGCGTGCTGGTAGGGAGAGTCAGTGGAAACCATAATAGTGCCTTTTACCACCATGAAAGCGCACATCTGGTATTCTTGCACCTTACATCAAATGACACACAGCAGGAATGTGAGAGACAGGCAAAGGCAAAAATAATAACCTGGTCATATGTTCTTTTCTAATTCATGTTGCTCAGTTTATTTGTTTGACGTTGTTTGTAGACGAAAGGAAGGAAGTTGAGTAGTGTAATGAAATTGTGACGTCGCAATCAGCGCACGTGTGACGTCGCTTGTGTTGGCTGTAAGATGAAGTTTGAATGTAAACAAACGGCTGCAGTTTTCTCGCAACCATTACTTCGATTAAATGTTCCACTCTTAAAACTGCTGGGTTAAAAGTAACCCAAATTGGGTGAAATAGCTAATAATATGTAAGAATAAAATAAAATAAAAAATAATAAAACATAATTTATTAAAAAATTAAAATAATAAAAAGAATAACAAATATCATAAAATATAAAAGTAATAAAAAAAAATTAGGGCTGTTCAATACCACTTTTCTTTCAGACCAATACCAGTACGAGGACTCAACTGTTGACTAGTCACCGATACCAACCACTGATACCACTAGCGAATAAAATTGCCCCCCCCCCCCCCAAAAAAAAAACAAAAACAAAAAAAAAAAAACAAGGGCACATAATTTTAAAGAAAGACCTATATATATTAAAAAGCATTTTTCCTGAAGATTGCATAAAATTAATGTTAATTTTCTATTATTGGTATCAGGCACCGCCACGAGTATCGATACGTTAACATAAGGTTGACATCAGCGCTGACGGTACTTGCCCATCCCTACTAATTTCATTACAGTTTTTTGCACCAGATATTAGCAATGAGTGAGTACTAATACCAGCTATCAGTATTGGTGACTAC
This sequence comes from Festucalex cinctus, assembly GCF_051991245.1. Lineage (NCBI taxonomy): Eukaryota > Metazoa > Chordata > Actinopteri > Syngnathiformes > Syngnathidae > Festucalex > Festucalex cinctus. The sequence continues at coordinate 8,627,276 of NC_135431.1, read as the reverse complement.
ACTCTAAAAACAGTTGGGTAAAAAATAATCCAAATTGTGTCAAAAACTTTTTTGGGTTATTCAGTTTAGACAAAATAAAAATGTGTCAAATGAATAACCCCAAAAATGGGGTTAGTTTCTGGGTTATTCATTTGATATGACCCAACTTTTTGGGTTAAATATTTCAAATTTTTGGAGTAAATAGCAAAGTTGGGCAAATTATTTTTAGACCAAATTCAATTTGGGTTAACCCAAAAAGTTAGGTCAAATGAATAACCCCCAAAACATCGCAAAAATGTTACTTTGTGGGTTAATAATTTAATTTGACCCAAATGTTTGGGATTAAATAACTCCAATATTTGCACTGGTTAATTTTTTACCCAATTTAATCGGGTTATTCAATTAACCCAAAAAGTTGGGTCAATTGAATAAGTCACAAAATGAATCATATAATGTGGTGGCTTTGCAGGTTATTTATTTAATAACTCAAAAAGTTGGGTCAGTCCATTCTTGACCCATTTTGGGTTATTTTTGACCCAGCTGTTTTTAGAGTGTAAAAATATTGTACTAATTTTACAGTTTTTTTTTATACTCCAAAAAACCCCCCCGCTAAAGACTGCCTGTTTCCAGGGCGGGACTGGCATAAACAATCGACCCTTATATTTTGTCTTAGGCGCACCGGCGCGGGCCAGCCTGACTCTTACATGACTCTGACTTGTAGTTCTGCCACTGATGTTTATTGATGGTGTTTCATTTTGCGATCTATATTCAATATGCATTAATGGAATGATCCTTCTAAATTGTTGGTCAGTCTCTTGTGAGAAAATAATAATAATAATAATTAAAAAGCACTGCATCGGCCCCAATAGAAGCCGGCCCAACGGGCATCTGCCGTGTACGCCAGTTGGCCAGTCCAGCCCTACCCTGCTTCTAATGTTTTGTCGCGTCAACATAAAACTTCAAGTCGGCTCATAAAGCTGCACATGCTCACAGATAACCGGCTGTCTATATGACAACACGCAGTCGTGACAGCCCACCCTCCTCGCTTCCTGGCCCTCCTCTTCCTCCTCGTCCGGCCAACAGCTCGAGCGGCTCACTCGAGACCCAGCTGCACCTGAGAGGAGGCGGAGGGCGGGGCTTGCAGGGCATAATGCTGCTTTCATGAGCAATGCGGAAGTCAGAAATCTCTTGGGGTTCGGACCATGTGCTGGAATGGTGGGGGGAGTGGCAGTTGTGGCGTATTTAATGTATCTGTAAGGTCATTTGAGATTATTCGATGTATTTTTTGTTTTAATAATTTATTGCACAGTTTTATCTGGACATTAACCAGTTTTATTATTATTATTATTTGTATTTTTTTATTATTTTTAATGGGATTTTACAGTACACTCACAGTAATGCCCCTACAGGTGGGAAAGGAGAGCCTCGGTCAAAAACCAAAATGTTAAGCGTTATTTAAATGATGTTTCTATACAAAAAGTGATTTGACATACGACAACAAAATGGAGTTTGTCAAGCCTCCTGGAGCTCAAATTGTTTCGGAGGTGTGTTGACAACAAATGAATCGGAGCAGTATTTCTTGACTGACAAATGGCGTCATTAAAAAACTATTACCTGGCGTGACTAATTAAACAGAATGCATTTAATTGTATTAAATGTATCTAATTAGCGTCTCAGGACGAACCCGACTCGTTTTCGTCATGAGAACCGTCTCCGCCTGGAAACGGAAAGTTGCCAAATGCATCCTTGCCTAATTCCCAGCTGTCTGAAAGTATAATAATAAAACTTCCAGTCTCGCTGCCTTCCATGGACAGCCTTCCGTACGCTCCACGTCTCCTTCCAGTATTTGACTTGAATGTCTGGCAGCGGTGACGCAACGTTCAGTCCACACATGCCTCAACACCACCTACTGTATGGACAGGCAGACGGTTGATTGACAGCGATTCCTGGATGCTTTTGCGCGATTGTTTTTTTCTTGCACAATGTGTGGATCACGACAGTTGGCGAGATCAAACTTGCTTACTTTTGCATCTTTTAAACAGGCATTCAGTGAATCATGCAGGAGAGAAAAAAAAGTCCATAGAGCATATTTAGAGTATTTAAAAAAAAAAAAAAAAAATACTATAACTTTTAAAGTAATTAAAACATTTTAACTCGGGATGTTCAATCCCACTTTTCTTTTTTTTTTTTTTGCCCAGACAGATATAGTAGTAGAATAACTGCAAAATAAAAACTATTTATTAAAAATCAATTATCAATTATTCCATCAAATAATCAAATTTTAAAAATGTATTGCCAAGTAAAAAGGTTTTTCACAATTACTATTTCTTAACCGATAATTTGGTATTATTTAATGATTAAACAAAATAAAAATTAGCAGGTTTTTTTTTTTTTTTTTTAGTAAATGAAATGTAAATGAATGTATACATTTTTATTCCCCAAAACCATACAATTTGGCCCATAATGTTAGAAAATATTTTTTTCCCCAAAGTAAAAGCTTTTTTTAATTAAACAAAAATATATAAAAAAAAAAAAAAAAAAAAAGTATTTCTGTTCAAATGCTGAAATCAGAGAATTTTTGGCTCGAAATGATTAATCAATTATCAAAATAGTTGGCAATTTGATGCTTAATTGTCATTTAATTTTGATACCTGTAGTTTTATATATACATATATATATATATATATATATATATATATATATATATATATATATATATATATATATATATATATATATATATATATATATATATATTATTTATAACCCTTATTACCTATTTCCCCCTATTTCCTAATTGTCACCATCCTCCAATAAAATAATTTTCTCATAGAGATGTAAGTATATATGCAAAAAAAAAACAAAAAAAAAACACACACCCTAACTTCTAAGAATGCCGAGGTGTCTTTGCAACAAAACAAAAAAAAAGAACAAATCATGTGTTTGAGAGGGAATGAACATCTTTTGTATTCCGAAGAACAATTTGAAAATTATGATAATTGCCAGCATTTCTTCTGTAATTGATTGTGGTTGTACTAGTGAGTCATTGGAGCAGCTCAGTAAAGAGGGAGTGAACTTTTCTTTTCATCGACAGCAAACTTCCATTGTGTTTCTGTCATTTGCTTTCTGTGGGAAAATGCGTCATAATTGCTTCTTAATTAGCATTTGTGTCTTTCTGGGCGTTGTGGGGCAGATGCAAAAAGTGTGTTACACAAACAATAGGAGGTTTGGAGGCAGCGTTGACGTCCAATTGTCACGTAAAAACTCTTTGTCACATTCTATACTTTGTTGTATTTGCGTTATTTGCTTCCCTGTCTGCCGCCTGGTCGGCGCCGCAAGTGAGAATCTGTTTTCGATTGTCATAAATAAAGTTGAATTCAGATAAGGAAAAAAATTGCAGCAACTCAACTTTTGCACTTTCCCTCTTAAGCGATTCAGAGGAAGATCGTATCACACTTATAATAATTTTGATTTGCTTTGTTTTGAATGTCAGGTCCATATTAACAAATGTCATTATATATTCAGTATTTAGGGATAGATTTATGTCTAATAATCAGCAAAACATCGGCTGTTTGGACGATTTTAGCTCATGTTTGGAGGGCCATAATCGGTCGGACCCGATAGTATTTAGGGGTGCTACGATCCGGTATTGATATCGGATATCGGTTCGATTTTCAGCCAAAAAACAGTATTGGATTATATCGGTCTACATCCCAAATCTCCGATATTAGCACTCGTATACAAGCAGTCCTATGTAATCCAAAAGTTGGAAGTAAATTGGTCTTTTTTTTTTTTCTAGGGGTGTCAGGTGATTAAAATGTTTTAATCATAATTAATCGCATGGCTTCACTAGATAACACAATTAATCACAAATGTTATATCTGTTATAAATGTACAATAAAATATATTTTTTTCAAAATTTTCATACTCGTTAGCATAAAAGGGGAAAAAATGTTCAACTAATAGAAATATGGATGCATTGTTTAGTCATTGATAGACTTAGACTTAGACTTAGACTTGACTTTATTGATCCCTTTGGGATGGCTCCCTCTAGGAAATTTACATGTCCAGCAGCAATAAGAACAGATAATAAAACAAAAAATAATTCAATCAATCAATAAATAAGGTTATTACATCAGAGATTGAATTAATAATAATAATAAAATAAAATAAAAACATAAAAATTCAATCAATCAATAAATAATAATAATAATAATAATAATAATAATAATATAATACAAATAAAATAATGTAATAATAATTAACAAAATTGAATTTACGTTTAAAGATGTACTGCACTGTAAAAAAAAATATATATTGAATTGTGTTAAGGTAATTTTTCTGCCACTAGATAGCATAATTGCATTTGTAAGACATTGTGACAGCTCAGTGCATTTTTCTTTTCATTTTTAGAGCTAGCTACTTGTGAAATTCTGCAAAATACAACTTGACCCCAGTCTCCACAAATATATGCATTATTATTAAATTCATTACTGCTAAATTTTGACAGGGACATGTCTGCTGCGTTGTGACTGTAATTCCCACAGTACAGGCTTTCCAAGTAAGGGGTGGTCCTTAATTGCACATTAAAATAATTAGTGGTGTAAAGGAACTTTAAATTAACTCAAAATTAACGCACTAATTTTGACACCCTAATTTTTTCATACCTACCGTTGCTGACTACTGTTATTGTTTTCAATGTATCACATGATGAAGTCTCCGCTAACATTTCATACTAAAAAATTGGTCCATAGCGGCAAAAAGATTGGTGAGCGCCGATCTAGAGCACAGTAGGCCCACCCACCTTTTTATGAATGGAACAAGCACTTAGTCTCAGTATTCTAATTAAATGGACAACAAATCAAATGTGTTCCTTCAAAATGTGAGTCAGCCAGTCAGTTAGGATGTTAAAAATGGTTACCACCGCTGAAGCTTCTCAGTCATGACTGTTGTGGTGACCATCCAACTTTCTCTTTTTCAGACACACAAAGAACCTCTTGAAAGTTTCAGCGCTAAAACAGCCACTGACTCACCAACATCATTAAGTATAACTTTTGCATAGGAAAAAAAATGGGGGGGGGGGGGGGGGGGGAGTGAAGTAGAGCAAAAGTTCACCGTAGTGTAACGGTCGTAACGTTGGCTAATACGGGAACAGACCGCACCGTGTTCACACGGTCACTAGTTAAGCTAGTCGTACTGTTAGCTTCACTTCCACCATGACGTGCGCGCTTTACAGCTTAAAAGATAGCTATGATTTAAGACGTTACATGGATAAAACCCTCCTAAATTACACTTGTGGCCACAAATGACTGCAGCATGTTGGCACACTTGGGGTACAAGTCATTGGTGATTTTCAAAAGTACGCCCGTCACTCGCAACCTCAAAGTAGAACGGTTATTTTGAGACACGGCTTTTGCCAATCCTGGCAGACGACGACTATATTTGGCACATGCGCTGCTGGGTTTTTCATCATCAACTTTTTTGTTGTCTGTGTTATTGCAGAGTTTTCTTTGTCAGCACATTGGCTCAGTTTTCTGCCGATTTTCGCACATGCTGGGTCAAAGTAACCGTTGGAGTTATATTTGAAATAAAGCCTGTGATGAACTTATGGAAGCATGTTGCATTCACATGGGGGGGGGGGGACTCCTTTTTTTTTTCTGACTGTTTTTGGGGGAGCTTTGTTGTTTTTTTTTGTATGTATTTTATTTTATTTTATTTATTTATTTATTTTTTTCAGTTTTTCGGAATTTTTTTTCTGTTTAACTGCATTTTTTAAATTAAATTAAAAATGAAAAAAATTAAATTAAAAATGTTTATTACAAAATGGGGAAATTATTCAGAAAAACAGGAGGAAATATTACTCAGAAAAACAGAAGAAAATATTCAGGAAAAACAGGAAGAAAAACTACACAGAAAAGCAGGAGAGAGAAACTACTTTTTCCGCATGTTTTTCTAATTATTTTTTGCCTGTTTTTCTGAGTAGTTTTCCTTCCTGTTTTGCTGATTTTTATTTATTTTATTTTTTTTATGACGGAAAAAAATGTTCAGAAAAACAGAAAGAAAGGAAAAAAATACTAAAAAAAAAAACCCAAAGCCCCCTGGAAAAAAAAATGGTCAGAAAAACAGGAGGTTTTTTTTGTTTTGTTTTGTTTTGTTTTCCAATTGAATGCAATATGCTTCCGTATGAACTATCAGGATTACATTTTGGCATGTTCATAAATATAATTTGTCTATTTTTGACACATTTTTGGTAACAATTTAGTAAACTTTACGCTTATTTGACTGGCTGACATTTTTAATTTTATACAAAATCGATGGTCGGTTGTAATATCATATTTTGCCCATGGATCGATGACGTCAGTGGTCCGATAACACAATTTCGTTCACCCAAACAAAGTTTTGTGCTGCCATTGTTAAATAATAATCCAAAAATTCTCAATATATGCAGTCTCAGATTTTAAAAAATCCTCAATATTTTTCATATATGTTCAAATAATTTTGCTATTTTTTATGGCTGTGTCCACGTGATACTATTTTACACACTGGCAATCTATTTCTGGATTATTTTTTTATTTATTTTATGTTTTTTAACAAGCCACTCACTTCGGGTTACACATCAACGTCCCCGTTGCCGGAGACCGCCCGCCCGCTCGCTCGCTCTCTGCCCCGAAACAAGCTAATCTCTGTTCTGTTCCAACGCTGGCCTCCGTCCAGCTGGCCAGCGTTTACACAAGCCGGCATAAACACTTAAGATTGTGGATGAGTCTGATTTATTGCCGCAGCCCAGACGGCTGTTTGGCATCTGATGTCACGGAAAACTCTCATGGCGATTGGTGTATCCAGCAAGTATGACTTATTAGTATTATTATTATTGTCGTGCCTTATAATCAGACCGATCGGGTTTTGCTTACGTCTGCTTTTTATAATCTCTAATAGCAACGTCGGCTGCAAATGAATCATGTTGAGAAGGCGAGAGGAGAGCGTCACATGCTGTGTGTGTGAAAGTTTAAGGACACTTTTGTTTTGTTTGTTTTTTTGTTTTGTTTTTTAACGTTAGGATCATTTGGAGAGTGTCTATAGGAGCATGCATGTTTCAAATGTCATGTGAATGAAACATGGTCAGTTGGAGACAAAAAGCATCAATGACATGTCCAAGATGGGAATAATTCACCGTTTTGGCTTAGAGATTTTTTGCTCCAATCTGTGTTCCAGTTCATCCCAGAGGCGTTTGATGGTGTTCTTCCACGCCGGCTCATCCAAGCATGACTTTATTGATCTGTCCTTGTGCATTGGCAAAAGAAAAGGGGCCTCCCCAAACTGTTCCCACAAAGTTGCAAGAGTACAGTTGTCCATCATGTGACGAATCGGCGCCTTGAGAGCTGACTTTAGTTTTGCGAGATACTACCCGTCGTTCGGATTATGAATTTATTTATTTATTTTGCCTTGTCTTGCGAGCAAAATTTGAGAAACAAGTTATATGGTGGCAGTTAATCACCCTCTAGCCAATTCACATGTCCTAAAAGTAAATAATCAGGACTTAAAACTGCTTTAATTTGTTACATTCTATTTAGATATGTTATGACTATGTTATAACAGATTAATTACCCTGTGGCCAATTCACACGCACTAAAAGGGGCCTCAATTAATTAATCACGATTCAAAACCTCTTTAATTAAATACATTCTATTTAGATTAGGGGTGTGAATTGCACAGTACCTGGCGATTCGATCTGTATCACGATTCATAGGTCACGATTCCACGATACCAATTAATCCTGATACGAATCTAAAGTCGATTATTGTGATTTTTTTTTTTTTTTTTTTTTTTTTTTTTTTTTTTTAACTCACATTTGCAAAATATCAGTAAAGGTGTATATGTGTAAGATTTCCATGAAAATGCACTTCAGGCTTATAACTGTGAGTCACTGTATTTAACAAACAGGTTGAAATCTCTTACATGTTTGAACAGCATTTGAAGTAAAATATTAAGGCTTAATGTTCCATTAAATATTGAATTGATACAATAATTGTGCGCTGTAATATTGCCGTACCAATTTTTTTTAACACCCCTAATTTAGATATCTTATTACTATGTTATAACAGATCAATTACCTTTCCATTCATTTCAATACGGAAGGATCATTCAAGTGTTGCCAGAGTGAATTAATCTTGTGTCTCAATGTGGCACTGTATTTTAATGTTTCTAATCCACCAAAAATAGCTCAATGTATACATGTTACGTTCTTCTCGTCAGTCCACTCTTCCAGAAAGAGCGAGAGAGACTCACACTTGTTGTTTCTCACAGTCTGGCTGTTGTTTGATTTACTCGCTGACCTATGATCTGGGCTGGGAGGAGATGGACTCTTTGGCCCTGCTGTCGTTCCAACTGGTCCACCTCCAACATAACTGGAGTTTGTACGTGTGAGAGTGTGTACGCGAGGATGACCACATCAAGTTGTACATTTCCTGTCTCTCACGCGCACACTCACGCACGCACAAATGTATAAGTAATTCCGTATGTGTATGTTGCGCTACTGGACACATGCGAACCACAGGCTTGCAGGTGGCAAGTGTGGAGAAAGATACTGGCTGTTCTGCTTTCTTTGCCAACATCTGATGAGAAAACAGTTGCTGTGCATATGCAAAATGGACACGTACCAAAACCCTTATACAACATTCTTGGGAATGGCCACAGACAAATGCATGCAGACTTGTCTTTTTACACTGCAAATTTGGTAAAAAATGGGAGAGAGGCAGATACTTTTTTCAGACTAATACCAGTAGAGTGAAAAAATAAAATAAAAATAATAATAATTTCAATAAAAAAAATTAAAAAATTAAAACAAAGTAAAAAATGTTTAAATAAATAAGTAAAAATAAATACAAATGTTTTAAAAATGACAGTATGAGAGAAAATTAAAAAAATGTAAATACAAAATAAAAATAATAAAATATTTTAAAAATAATTAAAAAATGTTACTATTTTTGAATTGAAATTATTTTTTTTATTTTACCTCCCGTACTGTCATTTCAAACACATTTTTATTTTATTTTTTTATGTTTTTAAAATGACAACACGGGAGATTAAAAAAAATAAAAATATAATAATAATAATAATAATAATAATAATAGTAATAATAATTTCAATACAAAATAACAAAATTACAAAAGTAATTAAAAATGTTTAAAAAATAAATAAAAATGTTTGACAGTACGAGAGGGATAAAATTAAATAATAATAATTTAAGTAAAAAATAATAATAAAAATTGGAGAGATTGTGAGAGAGAGAGCATAAAAAAATAATTTAAATAAAAATTACCTGGTATCGGTACTTCCCCGCCCATCCCTAACTAATAAGTGGACATATCACCAACATGACTTACCATCACATTGTACCTTCATAATTCACCATGAAAGACGAATTTCTGCTACACCTTCATGTCTGCCTCACAGTGGAGAGGTTCTAGGTTTGAATCTCAGCTAAGTCCGTCCTTTTGTAGTGAGTCATGTTCATCCCTGAGCTTACGTGGGATTTCTCTGGGCACTTCAGCTTCTTTCTACATTCCAAAAACGTGCACTTGTCTATAGTTGTAAATATATTTTTTCGTTTGAAATGCTTGAAAGAAAAATCCTTCCCGCTACATCTTGGTGCTCTGGTGGGTTAGCTCATTCCCTGGTTGAACAAAAACACCTCAATCTGCTGTTCTCACTTCCTGTTGAACCCTTGATAAGGAAGTGGACTGCATTTTGTTTTTTTTTTGTTGCTATTCTTTCCAGTGAAAGTGAGCTCCGGCGGGTGGACAGTAAATCTTTGCGCAGTGACACAGTACATGCCGAGGAATGATAATCAGCTTTCTGTAGATGGGTTAATGTCTTTACAGTGGCTGAGGGGAGGACGGCTGGCTTCTATATTTAGTGTCCATTCTCAGGCCTCTTTAGCGGTGGATGACATTGATGTTCTTCTTCGCATATCTACTTCAATCCATCACGACAACTTTTATCTAGACACGATAAGATCATTCGAGGAATCGTAAAAAAATGATTCACGAGATACAACATGCAAAAAGTTGGTGATATTGGACTTTTGGGTGACATTTTAGGATGAACTTAAAATGCACTTTTACGCATAACTTAATTTGACGTCTAATTTTTTGTTTTTTGGCCACATCCTTGTTTTGTACTATGGTTCCTCTGCAAGGTGTCATCTTGGTGTCAAAGTGTGAACAATTACCAATGTAACTGGACCAGGAAGTATAGAATATTGGTCCAGTGTAGCACGCTGTAATGTAGTATTTTTGTATTTATTTTTTTAATGAAAATACAATTAAATTTGCACTTAACACACTCAGAAATGTAATTAAACCCAATAGTGTAATAATTTCACCAATAATGTGATTTAATAAAAATAAAAAAAGACTTTGTAATAACATTGTTACGATAATGTAATAGCTTATTGCAGTATTGGGAGCTTATTACATTTTTAGTTGGATCTTTTTTTCTTTTTTTCCCCCCCCAAAACTGATCATGTAAAACCTGGCAGATAATGTGTGTTCTACATGTGCTGTTATAAACTGTACATTCACAGCAAAAAATTGGAGCTTTAACATTTTTGTGTTAAATATTTCAGAATTTATTTCAACCCCCAACAGATTCAAATGGGGGTCAGTGTTGGAGTTATTTGACAGAGTTGATGTATTTTGTGTTAAACCAACTCTGCAGAGCTAATCCAAGTAAGCTCCGCCCACTTGCAAAGACTTCTGGGAAAGTGCTACAGTTAATGCTCATGTTTTATTGTTAATCAAAGACGTGTTTTTAGGTCACCGTGACTGAAAGTGATATCAGATTCATATGTTGTTATAAGATATTACATTATCGGTAAAAATGTTATATCAGTCAGGATTTTTTTTTTTTAATTACATTACTGATGAATATATTACATTATTGGGTTTTAGTAATTTTTTTAAGTGCAAATATTACATTTTCAGGCATTTTCAGGAATTTATTACATTATAGGATCAAACATATGTTGCGTATTTGATCAGTTCCTTGTTAACAGCAACTTTGTGAAGTGTTGCATAAGCAAAATAAATATCAGAAAGTGTTTTACTCGCAGGGAAAGTGCCATCTGCCTCACTACCAACTCGCGCGCATCCCCCAGGAGGGCAAGGTCCCGCCGGTAGTAGCATCTCAGCAGGTTATGCGATCAAGCTGGCCCGTGCCAACGCAAGCTTAATGAGTTTTGGCAAGCGGCGGGCGCAAATGACGGCCGGCGGCTTGTCGGTGACGTCTCTGTCGGGGGAAATCCCTCTGCCTCAGCTGTCACTGGCTGGCAGGGGCCAATCGCGGGCACCTTCGGGCGTTGACCCCCGTGGCAACTTTTACTTTCGATCAACTGACGCACTCAGGAAATTGGTCGTTTGTTTGTTTGTTTGTTTGTTTGTTTTACTTTAATCGTTAGAATCGTCACAATCAACACCTGCGAGTCATCGCAGTGCATCACAAATGTACAAAATGTGACCAAAAACAGACAAACTGTACAAAAATGGAGATAGAAAAACATGTCTGAGAGAGAAAACGGTCAAAAGTGACTTACACCAACTGTACTCCAAAATGTTGTTTTTTTTGCGACAGTTCACAGTAGAGACGGGCAGAATTAAATCGCAATTGAATCGCGTCTTGAATCAACCGAAGCAAAAAAAATGGAGCGCACCGATAAATACATCCAATACTGCAAGACTTTGGATTGTTTTTCTAGCAAATATACTCCGTAATGACTTAACTATTGTGTTAGCATAGTTTAGCGATAGCACGGAACGGTTGTAAACCTCGCACCACCTGTACATTCTCCCTTTCTGTATGTGGAATACAATAATACAAAAACAAGTACTACAAATTTGTACAGAAAAGCCTCTTAGCCAAGAACTGCTTTCGTCCACTTCAACATTTTGACCGATTTAATAAGAAATGAAACTGTCTGGAATGGGTTATTTTTCCCCTTCTGTTTTATTAGCATAAGCGTTTTTATATCAAACCAGTCTACCGCTTCCCTTGAATTCTCTGCGTCACCTTACAGTTGTGTGTCGTTACTTCCTCTTTTGTAATCGGCCGAGAGTTAGCAAAAAACAAAACGCTTTAGTGCCTCAGTGTAAAAATCCTGACTCCACATAGGTAAACTTTTTTTTTTTTTTTATCGCAATACATTCATTATTTGCTTGGAAATACACCACTGAGCACACTGCAAAAATATATTTTTCCCTTTTTTCCAAGGCACTTAGTTGCTGTGAAGAATTCAAACATGCATTGCTTTGTTGTTTCTCTTGACATTTTGGACTTGCAAATAGTAGTCACTTCTTTTTTTTTTTTGCAATATTAAATGTGTCACATGGTAACAGACACAAAGTCTCCGAAGTGCAGCAAGGTAAACGAGGATCAGCCCTGGATCCAGGTTCAGCCTTTCTCAAAGGTTTTAGTGCTGTGCGAGCTATCTCACTGAATTAAATGTTTATAGTGACCAATGTTACAGTGGCATACAATAATATTGAATGCATAGTAGTGCAGACTTCTTCAGTACGCGACTCAGCAAGATACTGTAACAGTCATTTTCCTTAGAAGATAATGAGTTCATTCCTGTGAATAGGACCCGACCGATAGGAATTTTTTGGGGCAGATGCAGATACTGATTTTTGGCAGAAAAAATTAAATAAAATACAGATTACTGATTAAATCGGTTGATGAATAAAAAAAATAAAATAGATAATGGGTAATTCCCCCTAATGTATTTCAAACATATTTGTTAACAATAATAACTTTATGGTGATATTACAAATTAAAACTTCTGCACCCGCAAATTCGTATATGTGAAGATTTATTTCCCCAATATATTTTTCTCTGTATTTTTTCATTTATTTTTATTATTTTTATTTTCTATATTTATCAGCTTTTTCTTAAGAATGTTTCAAGTTTGTAATTTTTTTATTATTTATTTTTTATTTTATTTTTTTGGGGGGGGGGTCCATTTGACCAATTATTTTGGCCTATGTTGGAAGGGAAGGGGGGTGGGGGGAGGAAGGGCCGCAAGGCCCACCGATTTTATCGGCCAGCCGATTAATCGGTGGGGCCCTACCATTGAGTATTCTTATCGGTGTACGTGTTACCATTTATGCACAAATATATTTAGATTCTAGAACTGTGAATGTCGGCGCGAATTGTTAGCATCTCAAAGGCATTTTGCATTGTTTGTTAGCATTAAGCTAAGCTGGCTTTTTGGATTTTCTTTCGGACTGATTAGGATATTTTGTAGAATATAATTCTGATAACCGATTAATCGGCCGATTATGTATTTTATTAAAGGTTTTTTTGTTTGTTTTTTAAATGGTCCCTTATGCTTAAATGAATTACAGGCACATTTAACGGTTTTGTGCTTTAGTAGTAAACGACAACAAAGAGAATAATCGGCAAAAACATGGGCTGAATTTTTTATTTTATTTTATTTATTGTTTGTAAAAAAAAAATTGTTTTATGTTTCAGTGTAAAAAATGTTAAAAAAAAAAAAAAAAAAAAAAAGGAAGCCAAAATCGGCTCATTTACAAGAGCTTAGCTCGTCCGATTAATCGGTTGGGCCCTAGTAGTAAGTTCGAAAACGGCCTGAACTCAACTCACAAAGGAACAACAAAGCAACGCATGCTTGCGAGAAATCCCTCACGCGCGCGACCGTCGTGCAGGTTCTAGTTACAGGGCAGCCAGGTGGCGTGCACGGGATGCTGCGGGGGCGGAACGTAGTGGCGGGGCGGCGATGGCTGGCAGGCGAAGAGCGGCTGCACCTGGGCCACGTAGTAGTTGCTGAAGTTGCAGTTGGAGACGTAGGGGGCGGGCTGGTAAAAGCAGGTGACGTTGGCAGCGTTGGGGATGGCGTTGCGCTCGGCCAGCGCGCGCCACGCCAGCGAGGCGATGAGGCCGAGCGTCTGCCGCAGCTCGTAGCCCATCAGGCACACGGTGCTCTCCTTCACCACCCGGTGCAGCACCGTCAGGTAGTCGCACTTCCTGTCCTCCAGGTCCACAAAGTGGTTCTGCAGGAAGGACTCCAGCTTGCGCTTTTGGTCGCCCACGTCGGGGAAGTCGATGAAGAAGCGCGAGCACATGTAGCGCTGCAGGAGTTTCATCTCCGAGTCGGAGGCGGGGCGGAAACCCCGCACCAGCAGGTGGCAGTACTTGAGCAGGCCGCCGCCCCGGATCTCCTCGGGGCTGCGCGTGCAGATGAGGCGCCGGCGCAGGTGGTCCAGGGCGGCGGGGAAGTCGCCGTAGACGCTCTCGCCCACCACGGTGGGGTGGAAGGCGGCGGCCATCGGGTGCTGGGAGCACTCGTAGAAGAGCAGCAGCGAGTCCAGGCGGATCTGGAAGGAGTCCACGCTGAACTCGAACTGCCGCCGCAGCGAGTCCACGAACTTGAGCTCCACGTTTTTGCCGCGGTTGTTGTACAGCGAGATGAGGCTCCAGCGGTCCGAGTCGTTGCACACCTTCACCATCTTCTGCACGTAGGCCTCCTGCGGGGAGCATCCACAAACATCTGATGACTGAAGTTATTATAGGCGTAGGTCGATTTTCAAGGACGAGAAATTAGAACTTAGAAGAATCGAAAATGGACATTCATTTCATGCAATTTTCAGGCAAAACGTATTAGGATGTTCCATACCACTTTTTTCAGACCGATACTCAACTCTTGTGTAGTCACCATTACCGATACCAAGTGCCAATAAAATTGCATGAAATTGTCAATTTTCTATTCTTCTCATTTCTAGTTTGTAATTATATTATTTTTCAATTATTTTGTACCTTGATTTATGAGCAGAGTAGCCAAAAACTGTACTTGAGTGCTGCTATTTTATGAAAATATGACAAGTATAAAGTAGTAGTAGTAGTAGTAGTCGTAGTAGTAGTAGTAGTATGGGTTCAAATTTACTCAATTGATTCGATTTCCATTAACACAAGTTCTGTTTGTTTCGATTCACTTAGTTCAATCCAATATTGATTAATTATGGAACATCAATTCTTCTTAAATAAATAAAAAATAATAAGAATAAAACTCCACAAACATTAAATTCTAAATTACATTTTGCAGAGGCAGGAACTGGTTAAATGATTTATTGATGTAAATAACACGTGATATAATTTAAGTATTACAAAAACATTGACATCAGCATGGATGAGATGAAAATGTTTTCATAATTCTGCTTCAGTAATCGCAATTAAACAGATTATGAATTGTCATAAAGTGCAATAAGTCAGTTGTTTTTTTGTTTTTTTGTTAATTCATGGAGAAAAAAGTATTAAAATAATAATTTATGGTTTTATGTATTGACATCACACTCAAAGGAAAATCGATTCGATAATGATTATTCAATTTTTTTTAAACCCAGCCCTCCAAATATTTACTTAGACAAACTACATCCAATTCAGCCACAATAAACGATCTCAAATAACCTTTCGTGGTTTGTACACATAGAACAATAGGCTCACGAGGCAGAGATGATTAATTACATAAAGTAACCCATGTGCATGTTACGCATGCAATGCTGATCTATTACTGAAAAACAATTTGACTTCTCCAAAAGACGCCGCTTGAATACTTGCAGCCTTCTCTACAACGAGGCACACAGCGCTCCAACACACGTCCAACCATCCATTGTCCATATCACTTTTCCTTCCACTTTTTAGGGTCACGAGGAGCTGGCGTCAATCCCAGCTGACTTTAGACGAAAGGCAGATGACACCCTGGATGGCTCGGCAGCCAATCAGAGGGCAGAACTGTCATTTAATTTATTAAATTTATTAATAGATCAAAATATACAGAATCAACACATCCACTATTTATTAAATTAAATACAATGAAATTTTATGACTTGGTTGAGTTTAAAATAGCACAAATAATGTATAAAGTATACAATAATCTACTCTGCCACAGTACTCAAAAGTTGTTTGAAATTAGAAACTGTCCTTATGAGATAAGGGGTACAAGTGTATACAAAAAACCCAAAACAAGAACAAATATTAAGCAAAGGTGTGTCTCCGTTAAAGGAGTTAATTTGTGGAATAACTTGGGAACTGAACTGAAAAGATGTAATTCACTTGTTGAATTTAAAAGAATGTTTAAAAGTAAAGTTCAATATTATTATTTAAATCAGATATGAGTTAAGAAGATTGTAGAAATGATTTATTCATTTACTTATTTTTCTTTGATGTATTAATATGAGTGTAATGAAATTTGTATATATGTGTGTTACTATTGTGTATTTTTATTTTTCTATTTATTTTATTTTTTTATACGAGTAGCATTATATTTTCTTTTATTGGGAATGTAATTTGTTATAAATAAGTGATAGGATATGAAGAATAAGGGGTAGGACTGGATAAGTTTTCAACTTCTTCCTACTCCCTTGAACATATACATAGATATTTATTGGATGTTTCTTTTATTTTATTTTTTTATTTTTAGCTTTATGTGTTTGTGTAATTATACGTGTATAATTATACGTGTATATTTATCACAACATATAGAAGCAGTCCCCAAATGCACTTGCAAAGTTCAGCCAACTCGATACCGCAAAGCATCCTATGCGGTGTCATTAGGCCACACCTCGGCAAGATATATCAATCAAAACATTTCCACCCTTTTTACCCTTAGGTCACGACGCTCTGTGGCTAACGCGTTAGCATCACAATGCTAGGAATTTGTTGTTGGGTTCTCGCCCTTTAGTCTTCCATGTAGTAGTTTTACAACATGGGGTGTCCAAACTACGGCCCGGGGGCCATTTGCGGCCCGCCGTCCATTTGTTAGTGGCCCGCGACGTCTGCTAAAAATGGCATTTGACTCAGTTCAAATAAAATAAAACAAAAATGTTTGGAGATGGTCAAAGTAAGAAGGGAGGGTATCGAAAAACAGGTACCATTAAAGGTTATTTTAGTTAACTAAATCTAATGAAAAAACTAAAATTCAAAAAACAATATTGTTACCGAAATAAAATAAAAACGAAAATGTTTTTTTAAGAAAATAAAAACTAACTGAAACTACATTTTATGTTCATAAAACTAACTATAATTATAGCAAATGTCCTTCGTTTTAGTCTTCGGTAATTAATTTAATGCATGAGCCTTTGTGGATGATTTTAAATATGATTTTTGTAGATTTATTTTGATATAAACCGGAATAAGGACGTTGAAAGTATGTCACACAGAAGTGACGTCATCTAGCAGCAGCCAATAGAAAAGCGCCTTCAGATGACATCGCTACCATGCTGTTTTTTAAATATTGCACACAACTAGTACACATTTTAAAAAAAACAAAAAAAAAAAAAAACAATACTAATACTGAAACTAACAAACTAAACTATAATTAAGCATTTTTTTAAAGAACTAAACAAATAAAAACTAACAGAACCACCCTGAAAACTATGAAAAATGAAAGATGAAAAATTGCAAAACTATAATAACCCTACTGCCATATTACAAATAAATTGCTTTATATACTGTAGCATTTTTCTAAATATGCAAAAGCACAAATAAATTATTTGTACAATTTTTAGAACTAAACACAATTTCTCTTCACAACATTATGTGGCCCTTGCGTCCTTCTGAGTTTCTCTATGTGGCCCTCAAATGAAAAAGTTTGGACACCCCTGTTCTACAAGATACCAAAAACTGTAACGCTTTATTTTATTTTAACATTTGGAGTTGGTTTAAAAAAGACAAAAAACAAAAACAAAAGCAGAAGCAGTCCCAGCAACAAACCACAAAAGGTGACACTTTTCGACCGAGCCGCCCAGTTTCTTTCTTGTTGCACAAAAGGCTGCTTGTGTTACCTAATGCCTCTTCCTGTGTCACACTAAGTCCACACAATAGATAATACCAGATAATAGATAGGTGCTTTGCTTTTATTAGTGATGTTTTTGTCATCTGGTGGCACGGTGCCACTGATTCACGTGGATCTGAAACCGTTTGGATGAGTCAGAATCCTCTTTGAAATTAGGTTTGATTACATTTTTTTTGTTGAAAAAAATGAATATTACAATAAAAAAAAAAAAAAAAGTTTTTCATGAGATTTTTTTCTTAAAAAAAAAAAAAAAATCAGTATTACGGTGTTGGCGGCACGGTGGTTGAGGACTCGGGTTCAAGTCCAGGCTCCGGCCTTCCTGGGTAGAGTTTGCATGTTCTCCCCGAGCCCGCGTGGGTCTTCTCCGGGTACTCCGGTATCCTCCCACATTCCAAAGACATGCATGGCAGGGTAATTGGGTGCTCCGAATTGTCCCTAGGTGTGCTTGTGAGCATGGATGGTTGTTCGTCTGTGTGCCCTGCGATTGGCTGGCAACCTGTCCGGGGTGCCCCCCGCCTACTGCCCATAGCCAGCTGAGAGGCTCCAGCACCCCCCATGACCCTTGTGAGGAGTAAGCACTTAAGTGGATGGGTGGAATAATAATTTTTGAAAATATTGAAAAACATGTAGGAAGTGACCCTTGTGAGGGATAAGCGGTCACGAAAATGGATGGATGGATTGATGTAGGAAGTGTTATCCATGATTACATTTTTTAGTTAAAAAATATAAAATATTAGAATATTGAAAAATGCAGGAAATTCTTTCCATGATTAAATTTTTTTTTAGTTAGAAATTAAACATATTTTAAAATGTTGAAAAATATTTCGGAAGTGTTTTCCATGATTTACATTTTTTTTACTTAAAAATATTAAATATTAGAATATTTAAAAATATTGAAAAATATGTAGGAAGTGTTTTCCCTGATTACATTTTTTATTTAAAAAAAATTATATTTAAAAATATTGAAAAATATGTAGAAAGTGTTTCACATGATTACATTTTTTATTTAGAAAATAAATAAGAATATTTAAAAAATGTTTTTCATTACATTTTTTTCTTAAATATAGCATTTGAAAATATTGAAAAACAAATAGGAAGTATTATCTATTACATTTTTTTTTAAGTTAAAACATATTAAATATTAGCATATTGAAAAATATGCAGGAAATGCTTTCCATGATTGCATTTTTTTTTTAGTTAAAAATTAAATATAACAATATTAAAAAATGTTGAAAAATATGTAGGAAGTGTTTTCCATGATTTACATTTTTTAGTTAAAAATATTAAATATTCAAATATTTAAAAATATTGAGAAATATGTAGGAATTGTTTTCCGTGATTACAAAAATATTCATTATTAAACTATTGAAACATATTAGTAAAAGTAGTCTTCCAAATAATTGAGTAAAACAAAACAAAACAACAACTCTCATTTATACTCATGTTGAATAAGCATTAAAACACACCTGTCACCATTTAAAGTGCTTCTGAGTAACCATAAATAAAGTTTCCTCGTTCTAGTATGCTTTCTCAGACATTTTTGTGGTCACATCTTCCCTTACAGTGCAAGCTAATAGTATGCAGACAGGTCTCATTGTTCGATAGCATCAGTCAGGTAAAGGGGTGCAAAATCATTTCCAAAGTGGAATAAAAAGTGAAGACAGTCATCAAGTGTTGAATATATGGATGACATGAATATTATTATCAAGAACTGTAAGAAAATTGATGAAAGTACATCTGGTCAACGGCAACAATGAGGGCGCTGCAGGAATTTCTGGCTGTTATGTGACAACAATCGTCCATCTTCTTCATACGTCTGCATTGTGGGGTTGGGTGGCAAAAATCTTACCAATAAAATCATCCAAGCTGGGCTACATTTTGCAAAAACAAGATCAATACTGCGCTCCACAGATTTGGTCTTGTTTTTGTTTTTCCCCTCAAAGAAACTCGGGGCGCTATCCAGTGAACCACCAGACTTCCCATTCAGGCTCCTTCTGTGTTTTTATATATTTAATAATAAATTAATCTGGATCTGAAGGTTGACCTTCCAAGTGTTTGGTACAGTGATGGAACTGGGGCCTAGTCAAGATGGCGGGAATTATGAACAGTTCCAACAAGCCCTTTAAAAATAGAAAAGTAGTTTCAAACATGTATTTAGCGGCAACCGAATGCCCCCCTACGGATGTGCTGTGACATGTGCTCGTTCCAAAATTTACCTTTAGTGTCAAGGGAGTGATCTTCTCCTTGTTGACTTCCTCCGGCAACAAGTCCAGCAGGCAGTCCAGCACCAAATCTTTGACGATCTGGAAGTCCTTCTCCTCCTTGAGCTCTGCGCAGAAGATGAGGTCCAGGTCATTCCAGCCGAGGCCGCTGTCCTCGTGCAGCACGTAGCTGGCCGCCGAGCCGTTGAGCCGCACCTCCCGGACGCGGATGTGCGTTTGCTCCATGCGGCCGCGCACCGCCTTGACGATATCGCGCGGCTTCACCTCCAGCGTGGGGAAGCTCCAGCGGCCGTGGATGGGGATGGAGCCGGCCAAGATGGCATCCAGACGCTGCACTTGCTCCCAGTTGAGCACGCTCGGGTTGACGCTCTCCCCGGCGTCCGCATTGTCATCCATCCTTCTTCCAGAAAGTGCTTCGTTTCCCCCAAACTTTCCCCTCCTCAAAGTCCTGCAAGAGTTGCCGGGGCAACTTTGACGCACTGGAATCCGTTTCTTGCGCGCATATGGCGGAGCAAAGTCTAATATGATTGTCCTACTTCTGGGTCAACACTCGCCAGACAAATTTAATTCGGCAGCCGTCTGAACTGAACCTGTTGCTTATTAGTCCAGCACGGTCCGATCACTGCAGAACTGCACTTTGTTGTCCGCGTTCAGTCCCCAGACTTGTCCATGACGTCCGATCAAAGCTTCAAAGCTTCGTCGGACTTTTACCCACGCGTCGTAAAGTGCAAAAGCAAACAAACAAAAACAAGTATTTTCGTCAGTAGAGTTGCACTCTAGTATCCAGGATTAATCCACCGAACCTTCCATGATTTCCAAAGATTCCCCGATACAACCCTCTTTCTGCGCACTTTTACGCACGCGTCTCAAATTGCGTAAAAACGACTTTGCGGACTCCTCGCACGTCCACACCTACTTCGATCAAGCGGCCTATGTCAGCTTAGCACTCACATTTTGCTCCGTTTGTCCGTCGCCGACAAGCGCGTGATGTCATCGAGTTTGAAGTTGCACAGCTGCAAAGGGCGAGCCTGTGGCCAGCTTCCCGTCTGACTGTCAAGGGGAGGCGGGGCGGGCTCGCGTTGATTGACAGGCGGCACCTCCAGGCTGGGCTAGCGGGGGGACTGGAGAATGCCTCTGACTCGGGCGGCGTTAACGAACCTTTACTGAGCCAAGCCGCATCATATTTTACAAAGGAAAAAAGTCTGTCGGAAAAAAAACAAAACACCAGACCAAGCTCATCTACTCTAAAGTGCATTTATGTCACATACGGTGTATATAAAAAGTCTACACACCCCTGTTTAAATGTCAAATTTGTGATGTAATTAAATGAGACTCGGAAAAAAAAAAAGGTTGAAACTTTTGTACACTCTTAATGTAATTGGAAATAGAAGTAGTTGACGTAAAAATAAATAACTGGGATCATGTGGTTGCACAAGTGTACACACCCTCTTATAACTCGACTGTGTTCAAAATTAACCAATCATATTCAGATTCAAGTTAAATGGTATTAAACTCTATAGATGTAATTAATATAGTTAAATCTTCATACTGTACTTAATTAGGATGCAAAAAAAGGCGACAGTAGAATTTGTAGTCATCATTTATCAGTTTAAAGGGAAGTCAACCCCCCCCCCCCCCCCCAAAAAAAACAAACAAAACAATAAAATAATAACTCTTGACAGTAAAATGTTCTAATCGCCCCACTAGTCTAAATATGGTATTCTGCTTAATACTGCATTATTGGAATATGAGTTAAGCAGCACAATCCAGCAGTTTTTATCAATGTCAGGAGACGGCCATTTTGCCACTTGCTGTTGCGTGAAAATGACATCACAGTTGCTCAGGGCTCAGGTAACAACAACCAATCACAGCTCAGCTTCAGAAAACGTGAGCTGTGATTGGCCGTTGCTGAGCAACTGTGATGTCATCTTAAGTCGACAGCAAGTAGCAAAATGGGCGCCCCGTGAGATGGATAAAAACGGCTGGATTTTGGATGTACATAATTTGCTTTCACGGGCCATATAAAATGATGCGGCGGGCCAGATGTGGCACCCTGGGCCTTGGGTTTGACATCTGTGGCATTGAGTCTTTGATGTTGAAATGCGTTGGTGCAGTCAGTGAGGCAGTTGATTATTACAAACAGCCTCTCAAAATATCCACTCTTGCCTTAATTCTCACATTTAGCTTTGTCCTTGACAATCGCACCATGTTTTTATGGTTCGGTTTAAAAATAAATAAATAAATAATTTGAAGTGGCGCCTCATAACCAGATAACGAGACTGAGACTGCTCTTTAACCCTTTCCCGACTTGGTGTGTATGTATGTAACTAAATGTTTTACGCTTCTTTGAGAACTACATTGACCCCAAAAGACTTAACTGGTTGAACATCTAATATTCGGTAAGCCACACCAGGGCATGTGTACACTATGGCCGTTGTAAAGTTGTTTTAAAATACATTGGAAATATCATATATTAACAGTTGCCACCACGTCGTGATATATTTTGATAGTTGGGTGAGAATCTCTCATTTTGAAAAGAAAGCAGTAACTCATGCTAACCATCCAATACAAAAGCCAGCTAACAAAGTTTTGTGCAAATAAACAATAGAGCTAATTATAATTAAATGAGTTAAGGTTGGGTTTGACATGCAGCATGCACACCCATTATCCATGTACTATACAGTAGTTTGGGCTCCTCCCCAATGACTCGTCACTTTTATTCTTTTTACATTGTGCGCCCCCATAATTGGAAAAAGTCATCGGTCAACTGCAGTCCAGTTTGACCCTGTTTGTCAGGAAGTAGGCTGCACACGCTTGCGAGCCGCTGCACCTTTGTTAGTTGTCAGGGAGAATCTGTCAGCCAGCATACTTGCGTCACAGCAGACAAGCCCATAAACCAGCTTACTGCAGATTACCAGGTGTGTGTGTCGTAAAGGTATGCATGTGCACTTGCACGTTCTCTTGCCATAATTGCAATTAATTGAACCAGCATTTTTTTTGATGAGTGGAGTTCAGACGAGGCTATAGTATGTTTGTGTTGTGTAACTGTATCAATGTTCTTGGCTCATCAGACCGCAAAATATTCCCCCACGTGTTTTGGAAATCAGAAATAGTTTGTATCCAATTTATTTTGTCTAATGGAAAATTGTTCATAAACTGATTTGTTTGTAAACCGAGGTTCCACAAAGACGATTACTTGAGTTTAGTTGGGGACCTTCCATGCCTTTTCTTATTGCTCTTAATTATGATACATTTATTCCAGTAGACCTCAATGCTGCCCAGTAGGGCTGAAAATTAATTAAAAAAAACAAAAATACTCCTGCTGACACCAGAATTAATTCGGAAAACCATTTTGTCTGGAAAAAATACAGCCAAACTAAATCAGGAAAATCTTCATCATGTAACAAGAAAATGACCCCAAATACACTGCCAGCACAACAAAGTACTTCATCAGGGCACTGGCAAGGTCAATCACCTGACTTGAACCCAATAGAGTATGCATTTTACACCCCTGAAGAGGAGACAGAAGGGAAACCCCTCAGAAACAAATGAACTGAAAGAGGCAGCAGTAAAGGCCTGGACAAGCATTTGAAATGAAAAAAAAAAAAAAAGCAAAAGTCTGAAATCAAAGGGTGGCAGGCTGATCAAACCAAAAATATTATTTTTGAAAAATTGATTCCGGGTGAATTTTGGCATCGCGGCGGCACAGACGGAGGCGAGACGGCGGGCCGCACTCTCCCACTTTCCTCCATTCATCAGCAAGCTCAATGTCAGACTTAGCGCTCGTGACGCCAAGCGCGAAAACGGCGACTTACTTGCCCTCTGACCCGTCAAGTGGATGACACCGGCTTGCTCTGCGCTGTCTGACGACATCGGCGGATTGATGTGGGGATTTCTGACAGGGCCCGTTGTCGGCGTGCCAAAAGGACGGGATCGGGGCGCGCCGTTCACGTTTTGTGCCCCGCATGGACAACCGACTGACTTGCGTCATATGAGTAGAACGCTTTCGTCATGGGCGGTTTGCAAAACCAAATATTTCTTTCAAGAGTCGCAAGAAACTAATACAGAATTCACTTTTGCGAATGATTACCGCATCCAAGCCCACCTTTTCCCATTCCCCGGCCATATCAATGCGTTCAGTTCCATGTGGAAGTTCATTAAGAGATTACAGTGAGCCCGTTAGCAGAACGTACCTTCAACCCGCTTCCGCGTTCCCAACTATTTTTACTTTTTTTGTCTGGATTTTCATTAGTCGACCTTTTAATGCGAGTCCAACAACGCACCAAAAGACAAAGATTTATAATGACCATGCAAACCTTCAGGTATAAATGTTTGGCTGCGTTCTGGATCATGAACGTTTTTTAAAATAAGTATAAGAGCACTCTTTAATATTGTACTGATAGGAAATAATTAAAAAGTTTGTGCATCATGATTGAATGGTTCAGTTCAATTCATTGTACTGCTCCTTCTGTTGTCCCAATCTTGGCCACAAGAGGGAAGTACGGATACCATGTTGTTACCCTCGGCAACAGGGCGGGGCGTGCGCTCAATTGTGTAGCACATGCGCATGTAAGCGTTTTGTAAGAAAAATAACTTGCTTTCACAAACTAGGTGTGCAGTTCCTTTTCACACCTCTGCATCCGAAAAAATGAACAGCCGTCAGTGGGGACACAGCAAAGTAAACAGGAAGCAAGCTGCAGTGTGGCTGTAACTCCTGATACGTTTTGACTCCAAACTTTTGAGTGCGTATCTTTGTCAAACGAGAACTCGTTCCCTGAACAAAACAGGAAATCTGAGCAAATCTTTTTTGCACCAGGATCGTTTACTGACTTAATAAAGCGTGTGTGTGTGTGTGTGTGTGTGTGTGTGTGTGTGTGGGGGGGGGGGGGGGGGGGACTACTCCCGCGCACACATTTTTCCTGCATGCCAAAATAAAGCTTTTAATAATCCCCTAAAAGTGTCTCAAATATACCCTGATATCATTCAGTCTTTGGTCCAAGAATAATGTGACCTATCCGGGCAAAAGGCCTCATTCTAACCACATGAAGGAGCTGCAGCTCCATCTGCTGGACATCCGCACTCCTCTGGTTGAATCTCTCTAGGTGGCGCTGTTCCCCCATCTCCTTTCTTCATTTCCCCACAATGGGAGCGTGTGATTTTTGCACAGCTGTGTGGGGTAAACAGGCGAGGTGGGCAAAAGCACTTGCACCGAGCGTGCACTGAGTTAGATGTACACAAATAATCTGGTAAAATTAAACTGCTGCTTCAAATCAAACTTCAAATTTAGAAGTGAAAGAAAAAAAGTTCCGACTCGAAAATGTACAAAAGTAAAAATTTACTTTGACAGTTAATTATACATAGATTTTTTTTTTTTCTTTGAGTAGTTTTGTTCATTATTTAATTTGATGACCAACTTTGCTATTTTGAGGAGCAATGGTTTTCAGGTTAATCCCAGGTAGATGAAAGGCTTTTATTGATCAATATATAATAATAAAGAAAACGACAACATAACGAGTGAACAATTGGGTTCCTTTTTTGCATAATCCACAATTTTTATCTCTTAAATTCACTAAATTCATTGTGTATAGTAGCAAACTGTATTTTCTTGTCGAGCAACATTACATTTATTTTAGCTTAGCCGTTAGCATTGTCTTCTACTACTTGTCATCCCTTCGTGAGAAGGATACTTGTCAGAAGTGTCGCTTCTTCGGAACCATGAAGGTGAATGGCGACAACATTGATTACTGACTCAGGAGAGACTCCGCAATGTGTTTAGTCACACTAGTAGCCAACCGAAGCTCGATGCTAACTAGCTGGTGTGGCGTAAGTAGCACCTAGCAATAGCGTTGACGTACATGCGTCCAGCCTAGTGAAGCTTTTTGAGACCCCCTCTGTGTTTCTGATTAGCTTAAAATGTTATGATTCTTAGTTTTGCTAGTAACTGTGATTTCAGGAGGCGCAAATGCTAATTTTGAGTAGCAAACTACGATGCAAAACTGCTTATTTTGAGCCTCGTGTGACACTTGTTTGGTAGACTTTTGTCAAGTTGTCGTAGATGCTTAAAAATTCGATTTTAGTTAACTGTAATTGAAGTAAATTTTCATATGAATTCATGCTTCATTTGCCTTTATTTCTGGGTAAGCCTAAATTATGAAAAGTTTTATCTAGAATCTGATATTTTTTGTAATAAAGAGATGTGTTTATTTAATTAAAAAAAAATACATGGGAAGAGGACCTTGAAAAAAATTAAATCGCAATATTAAGGATAAAAAATCACAATGACATTATTTTTCAAAATCATTCAGCTCTTCTTTTAGAAAAATTGTAAACAGACTAACAAAAACTTTACTAATTTTTCCCCAACAACCATTATCTTTTTGTTTCGTGTGTATTTTAGTCTTGTGTTAGATAGACACTCGCGTCTTTGTTTTGACGCCCCGCGATGATTAATGTCCACAAACAATGCAAAGGCCGAAAACAAACGAATGGTCTCCACCATTTGTCGTGTGTGTGCACCCGCGCTTTAGGTTTCAGAAGTTATTTTTTTCCGATTATTGACATTGTCTCCCACTGCAACAACTTGGGCTAAAGCGAGTGCAGCTGAGCTTTGTTGCGCCGTGTCCTCGCGCATTATCGCAATTATTTATCAGGCCGCATTCTTCGCTCTTGTGTCATAAATAATTGCGGCGTGTTTATAATCATAGTCTTTTCCTGTTTAGAGCTGCAGGGAGGAGGTACTTGAACTCACCACGGTGAAGGATGCATGACACCAGATGGAATACGTTTGATGACGTTATGGACCGTACATGCTCTATTAATCTGGTTTATATTATGCAGTAATTAGTAATTAGATCAACGAATTTGGTTCACATGCAAAGAGACAACTGTCTTGTCATGCAGCGGCTCATCCCAGCATTCCTTCCACATTTTCTCCTGGCCGAGTTGGGGAAATTCGACCATGGGAACGCAATAATCCAGATTGAGATCAGCAGCTGTGTGTTTTTTTTTTTTTTTTTTTTTTTTTTTCAAGCATTCTTCTTTTCTAACATGTCTCCAGCTCAGGGGTTAAAACAATGTTTTAACATCAAACTGTAAAGAATTAGAATTTATTTAATCCTGCAGTACAATCCATTGTGCTGATCCGAGTGCGCCCGCCATTTTGTCCACGTCATTCAGATGAAATCAAATGAAACTCAAATGAAGAACAGTAGCTTCAGAGTGCCTCAGTAAGGTGCAGTAATATTGGTCATTTTTCATAGCGGATATACAATAGAATATATGCCTGTGAGTACTGTTCTGTTCACGAAGTCAAGTTAGCTCACGTGGTAAGTACTTGAGCAGGCGCATTGCAAAGACAGGCCTGCCAATGATGCGTCGGTTCAAACCCTTCACTGGAGCAATCTAAGGTACTGTTCTGTTATGTGTACGTGTTGCTCCACATTTGCAATCAAACAGCCATTGATGCTAATATTAGCATTATAATGGCGTTTTGCTAGTTTACATGTTAGCTGTAAGCTAGCAAGGCCTTCTTTACGCAGTTATTTGGTTGTTTTAAACACGCAATGTTTTATGTTTAGTTTGTGTTTGTTTATATTGCAACTCCAAGCCTCTTTTTGGTGAATTATGTATTTGCTTGCTTTCGCTTTTTGTGAGTGAGTTGACTGAGTTCACTGCCATGATAACGGCACTTGTATCTTGTGTTTTCTTTTTCTCTGTTTAAGTCAAAACACAGAGTATGAATGAAGAATGAATCCCCAAAAAGAAATTCGGGGAAAACCCAGATTGTAGTCACGAGTTCATACAGATGGAAGAAGTAAAAGAAAGCGAAGAAGAGCGCATTGTCGATATGGGCCAAAATGTATCCCGCTGTCTCTCATGACATGATGACTTTTCTGCTCAATTCCCAAACATACTTCTTCCGACTCATATCAGTTTGGATTTCAGTCAAAAGAAATATTAAAACTTGCGATAGACCAAGGAAAATATCGCCATAAAGTGTACTGTGCACAGCTTTGAATTGTCGGTCAGAGATCAGGCCCCCGAGCTCCGAAAAACGGCTGCGACAACACAGCTGCGTTCGCTTCGACAGACCTCAATATGTTCCTCCCGTAGACATGCTGATGCGCGGCCTGGTCACGTGAAGCGGCGGTCCGCCTGTCTTGTCGTGTGATAAAAGACCAGTCAATGCAGGACTGTCTGCATAGGCTGTAAACATAACTAATGGACCACACACACGCATACATTAAACAGACCTACAGCAGGCAAAGACATACAAACAAGAGTTTTTGGTGTGAGAGAAATTCATAACAAATCTTACGCTTACTGTTGGAGGAATAACTTGACGTTTGTAAATAATGTGTCCTCCAGATAGGACATCTTCATTTTCAGGTGGGTAAATATACTTTTCCCTTTCACTTCTGTTAATTGTTTGTGTTCAATCAGTTTTTCATGTTTTAATCTTTAAAAATGTTATTTACTGAAAGAAGAAACAAAACAAAGATATTGAATCTTAATCTTAACCTAAAATACAGTATCTCCACAGACTCATTGTCAGTGGTAGATATATGTTCAGTGCAGCTGTTGAAGGTGTCCCAACCACTTTTTAGATTTAAGGGGAAATCACATTGCCACACGTGGACAAAAAAGATTTGGATTTTTCTTTCTTCCTTAAAGGGGAAGAAGTCACCCCCCCTCAGAAATTATTGACAATAATATGTTCAATGCAGCCCCACTATTCTGGTTAATATTGCATTGGTGGAATATGAGTTAAGCAGCAAAATCCATCAGTTGTTGTTTTGTTTTGTTTTTCAATATCAGACGTCAGCCATTTTGACACATGCTGTCGAGTGAAAATTACATCACAGTTGCTCAGTTCCCGAGTAGCAACCAATCACAGCTCAGCTTCAGAAAACAGGTGAGCTGTGATTGGTGGTTGCCTGAGCAACTGTGATGTCATCTTCAGTCGACAGCAAGTGACAAAAGGGCCACCCCGTAGATGCATAAAAACTGCTGGATTTTCCTAGATAACTCATTCCACAAATGTAATATTAATCAGAGTGTCATGTTTATACTAGTGAAGTTCTTATCTTTGTTTATTAAATGTCAAGATCATCATGCCATGTACCGTACATGTATTTGTGTTACATTGATGGGCCTGACAAAACATAAAAGGAGAGGACGAGCCTCAAAGGAGCCCGGCCCGGACGTCCAGAGCGTGAGGGGAGCAGCTGGGAATAAAGGGTGAGTCACCAACACAAAGTCCACACGCTCTTGTCTTTCTCCTGCAGCTGTTTTGACCCCATCTTGCTGTATTTGATCTTTTTTTTTTTTTTTTTTTTTAATTAACAACGCTGCTGTCTAGACTGCGGAATGTAACATCAAATGTAAATGAATGAATGAATGAATGAATGAATGAATGAATGGTGATTTTTCCGCTGCAGCTGACGGCTTCAGCAGTGGCTCAAGGGTGGGAATCAATTCCTTTGGTCACAGAGGTTGGAGTGCATTTTAGGTTCATCCAATATGCTTAGCATTTTGGGAGTAGTGTACAAATTTGGGAGATCTGATAATTTAAAAGTACTACATAAGGGTTTCATGACCAATAAATTGAAGGGTCAGCATGTAGAAGGTTGGTTAATTGAGGAATACTAGTGCATTGTTTCGAACACAGGCTCACTTTAGTGTACACCAAAAATCACTGAATTAAATCTTCAAATTGTGCAGAATTTCTGTGCATCCCCTCAAGTACTCTGGCACCCCCAAGTGGAGGTGCACCCCACTCTTTGAAAAACAATGGAATGAATGTTAAAGGATAACTGGATGGTTCAATAGATGGATAAAGTACACATCCCTCTCGTTTCTTCCTTTCTCTTTGACAAAAAAGCAAACACACATTCCTCATTTGTTCCACTGGACGCTCTCCAAACAAAACATTTATTTAGTATCTTCATTAATTTGGTTTCCTGTGAGTGAAAACTCTCCCAGAGAGACAACAATCAAAGCCGAGATAACATCGCGATAACCTGAAGATAAATCCCACCTAATATGAGAACAAAACACAAGTTATAATGAGATATGAATCACATGCAGACATGTTATTAAAATCCAAATGCATAATAAACAGGAAATGTTGCTTTCTGGATGAACTTACATCAGATGCTTTCATGTATTTATTTTATGTATTTGTCTTCACAACCAGTTAAACTTTACAGATATTTACACAAAAATCGTATATCGACACATGTAGACGGATGAATAATAATACTCACATGCATAATATTCACATGCATAATTAATCCATATGTCTGTACTATACTGCCCCCGGGTGGCTAAGGTTACATTCCCTGTAAATATTTCACTGCTGTTATAAAGTATAATATGAAGCACTATTTTTTTTTTTTTAATCTCAATCTTCTTCTGTTATCATGTTACAACTTCCACAGTATACATTCATTACAATTGGAGTTATGTTGATCAAGATTTAAAAAAAATAAAAAATAAAAATCTGGAATACATGTACATGAGTGCAGAAAATAAATGGATGGATGGTTGTGAAATTACATCCGCACAAGCATTAAATGCGTCCAATCAGGCATCACTACCCCAAAAATCACATCAACACTTGTCTGCATGTGGCTCCACTAAGTGATGTCCTCATGTGATCAACATGTTCGCCTGCGCCCTCCCACTCGGCCTCCAGCATCACAGCAGTGGGATGTACAGTACAGTTGATATCTGTGAGGATCCTCGAACAAAGGTCTGGAAAAGATGGAACTCCTGCATGGAGCGGCTTTGTAGTCGTAAGAAGAATTTTACTGGAATTTTTTTTTGTGGAGCATTTTTGTCACATTTCAGGTAAGTTTTGAATTGGAGTTTTCTCCTGTACTTATTTTTTATTTTTATTTAATTTATTTTTTTAATCCTGTGTGATAATTCCTACATTGATGATAATAATACAATACATGCATGTAGAAATGTTTTTTTTCTAGTATTTTATACTGGTTGATTATTTGTAATGTGACAACACTTGCCTTCTAAGTGGTTGTTCCAATGTATAATTGGCGCCATCTGCTGCTTAAATGGTTTCAAAACAACTAATCCGGCTCTTGACGTTGCTTTTGACCGTTCCAGCATTATTATAGTTTTGGAATTTTCACTTTATGTAGTTTTTATTAGGGCCCGAGCAGCGACCGCTGCGAGGTCCCTATTGTTCCTGAAGGAATTCTTATTATTCTTCTTCTTCTTCTTTTTCTTTGTTATTTCGTATTGAGTTTTGTTTTTTAAATTTGGTTACTTTTAATTACTTTTCAAGTGGGTTCTGTTAGTTTTTATCAGTTTTAGTTATTTAAAGTTTGGTTTTGTTTTAGTTAGTTTTAGTTTTTTTTTTTTTTTTTTATGTGTATTACTTGTGCGCAATATTTAATAAACACCATGGTAAAATGAAAAAAGTAATGCATTTCTTACCTTGCGTTGCATTTCGGCTGAGCTATTCATTTAAATTGAAGTATCTGAAGCTCAAACATAACTCAAATTTTGGCTTGTAACGCAATTCAGAATCTTATCTGCTTACATGACTCTTCACATCACCCCTAATCATTGATTTTGTTTTTTAGCACCATGGGCCTCCTGGAGCTCCTTTGTCTGCTGCTCTACGCGGCTGCCAATAATGCCAGCAGCGAGGTGCTCAAATGGACCAGGCAGAAGCTCCCGTTGCTGACAGACCGCAAAACCGAACTTCAAGAGAAAACTTTGTTCCGAGGACCAATGGGGAATGCGAATGAAGGCAAAGTTAAGAAACTCTGCGGTATAGAGTGTCAAAGTAGCCTACCGCACTTAAACCCGAGCGAGCAAGAGAGGATTCTGGGATACGAGACGATGTACGACAACGGCACGTGCACACGCACACACGTCAGATTGCGGGGTTTGGACGCGACGGGACCGGCGCCGTACGTTTCGTCACCGACTCGCAGGAAGCGGCAGGTTTACGGCGCAGACGGTCGCTTCGTCATCTCCGACTGGCATTTCATCACCAACTACCCTTTCGCCACCGCCGTGCGCCTCAACACGGGCTGCTCCGGGGTGCTGGTGTCCCCCAAACACGTGCTGACGGCGGCTAACTGCATCCATGACGGCAGTTATTATCTGGAGAGCGTGAAAAGCCTGAAAGTAGGAGTGCTACAACTCAAAAACAAACGGAGGAGGAGGCAGCGGAGGGCTGCAAGGGTGCAAAAAGAGCTTATGGAGGATGGAAAGACGAATAGAATTGATGGAGATCCAGTAATGCAGAAGGTGGGAATCAGTCGCCCCAGGCGGCAGCCCGTCTTTCGCTGGATACGAGTCAAACAAACACGCGTCCCTCAAGGATGGATCCAATCTAGGAACTCAACCACCTCCGTGGCGCTAGACTACGACTACGCCCTCCTGGAACTCAGAAGAGCCGTCAAACAGAAGAAGTTCATGGAGATCGGCGTTGCGCCCCGCACCTTCCACCCAGCCCGGATTCACTTCTCTGCCTACGATGAAGACAAAAGCCTGCTGGCCGCCCGCGGGGGCGAGAAGGTGGTTTACCGGTTTTGCTCTGTGGCGAAGGAGTCCGACGATCTGATGTACCAGCACTGCGACGCCCGGCCGGGCGCTACCGGGGCAGGGGTTTACGTCCGACTGAGACAAGAGGGCGGGAAAGGGAAGTGGCAGTGCAGAGTGATCGGGGTTTTCTCGGGTCATCAACGGGTAGAAGTTGAGGACGGCGAGCAGAGGGACTTCAACGTGGCGGTGAGGATCACGCCTGCCAAATGCGCGCAAATCTGCCACTGGATCCACGGAGAACCCAGTCGCTGCAAGACACTTTGAACCATATGAGATCTGAACTGTTTAACTTTTGTCGAACCCTTACAATGAAAAAAAAGTCTTTGGGTACTAATGCCTTCATACTATAACAGTTTGCTTTTGTTTGGACCACATTACTTGGTGGTTTTTGTAAACGTCCGTTTCAACCAAAGTCTGGTTAAAAATAGAAGTCTAACCATTTGATATTGTTGTCTTGTCTTCGACTTGTTTCCAGACCAATTGATATTGGTTTGGGGTTAGGGATTGGGAATCATTGGGACTTCAACGCTGAGGTGAGGCTCACTTGGTACAGAGTACAGATCTGCCACTGGATCCTCGGAGACCCCAACCAAAGAACTACAGAGGAGCTTTTTTGGCAAAATGTGTTCCAATTATGGTACTCTGCCAATGTCTAAGCGAGCTTTCACAACAGTAGTTAGAATTCTCTAGTTTTAATTACTTGACAGCTTCATAAGGTTCTGGTTTAGTTTCTTCCATGTACCTTACAAATTAAATCGGTGTCAACAAGCCAGATTCTGGATCAACTAATTTACCTGTGATTTGTTTTCAAGCCTGGTCAGGTGAAAACCTTGTCAGAACAGATGACGATTGTCTACTCCAGATTGGTTACATCGAATTCATTGCATTTGTTTGGACACAAACCAAATCAAGGATTAACTCATTGAAACGTGATGCTTCATTGTTTGTTAGCATTGATCCCGCAGACAGCGGTGTAGTTCTCGATTTGTTTTGACAGTGTGCTACAGACACCAACGAGATACTTCAGTTGCACCATGACTTAAAAATAACACTTAAATTGTGCAATGGATGTCAAGTTTTGGAGGTGGGGACCAGCTCAAGTTAGTTGAAAAATGCGGAACAGATGTTGCTAAACTTGCTAGCATACGACACAACTAGCATACTAGCAACAAAGGTTGCTTAGTATGAGAGGATTAATCGAGTAGCTGCAATTAATGTCGGTCTCCTAAGTTGTTTAGATAAACAGATGTGGTGAGCTTAAACTGTGGAAAACTGTACTATGTACAACACAAATGAGCTATTGAAAGCTAGAGTGGGCTAACTCCCTCTTTTTGTTGTTGCCATTTTTAAGTTAAAAGTGCTGAAATGAATAGAGAAAATAGCCTTTTTCAGATGAATACTGGTCGAAATCAAGATTTAGTTCCAATTTTTAATAATGGGGACAGTCCATTATTGCAATCAGTGTTTTTCTTGATTTATCAGTACAACACTTGGGCAAACTTCGATTTCCAAATGGCCATGCTCATAAAACCAAACCAGGCTGCATCCTCTGCAAAAACATCCCAGAAAGTGAGCAATGTTTTAACTTTAGTGCCAGTGCATATTAATGTAAGTATGTGTTTCTCCTTTTGACAAAAACACGAGTAAGATCATTCTAGACTCAATATACTGGCCCGGTCCTGGTCAAGCAGCAAATTGTTTCATATCTAACACATTTTGAGTGCTAATATTTCAAAAAACCAACACACGAGACTGAACAGGGTTAATTGACACGCCGTGAGGGTCGTTTGGGTTGATTTGTATTTTATTGCATCTCATAGGAGGACTCACATGCAAGGAAGAGAGGGAGTTGGGGAAAAGGGGGTGTCCGGCAGAATCAGGCAGAACACCATCCATTTTGAATCCCCCTACACCACTCCCAAAAAATACACAGCCGAGCAAACTGAGCAAACATAATCTATCCGCATTGTCTGGTATGTAAATGTCATTGTCACCTTTATTTTCTTTTCTCTTTTTTTTTTCTTTCAACATGTAATTGCCACAATGGATTAAGATACAGTCACTTTTGGAAATAAACAACACACAGAACATCCAGCGTATACGTGAGTGCTTTACAGGGTCTTCCCAGTGAGCAAATGTAACCGGTTGCCGTCCAATCGCATGCACAAATGCACTAGGCTCTCTACACCAGCAGAGGGCGCCACGTCAAACAGCCAGCAATGCTTTTTAAATCAATACTGCTGCTACGAAACTGACAGGTATGTTTTTCTTTTTCTTTTTTTCTTCTTTTTTTTTTTTTTACATCTACATGCTTCCCCCCAAGATATATAACTAAAATATGTTGTCCTCAAAAATAAGGAAAATAAATGTAATCTATCATCAAAATAGTCCAAAATGCATAAGTCAATTTGAGCACAATTCACTCCATAGAACTCTAAAATTAAGAAAAGTACAAATAAAACCGTAGATAACGTCATATTTGCATGTTTTTGGTGACCAATAGGGGAGCGTTTGTGGCCAAGCTCGACATACTGGAGGTTACAACCATGACACACACTTAGCTCAGTGTTAGCCGGGACGACGAGGAAGGTAGCTCAGTATTAGTTGGGACGATCAAGGAGGGGGAGGGGTTGGCCAGAGAAGTTACATACACCGAAACACAGTCCACATTGAACAACACAGTCCTTGTCTGCGAGATGCGCAAAGAAACCACCATACCATTCCATAAAAGTCAGCTTTGTCCAGAATGAATCTAAATATGCATTCTTTTTTTTGTTTTTTTTGTTTTTTGTTTTAAATACCCCCCGCCGTAGAATATTAAGTTTAACACTGATTTACACACACACCCACACACACGTAAAACAGTGTTCTGTATCTAGGGTTCACATTCACAGTTGTGCTACAACAGTACATCATGAGGGCGGAGTTGAAGCGAGGGGGTGGGGGGGGGTTTTGAGGGGGGCATTGAGCTGATGACGGTCGGAGGGCATGACCGAAGGGCTGCAGTGGGGAAGTGCAGACATCCAGAGCGCCACACACAATATCACCTGTAATCCACAGGGAAATATAAATTGTCATGACAGCCACGGGGACAGGCAAACATGCAAACATTTTTTATTTATTTTTTTACAGTTCTCATAATATCAAAACTGAACGGCAAAGTACCTTTAGAAGGTCTGTGTGTCGGTCTACATGAAATCCTTGATGTTAAGGTCATCCAGAGCGTTCCTGGGTGGGGGAGGTTTTCTGGGGCTCTGGGTCATTCCGGGAGACATCTGCACACACACGCGCGCGCACACAATCACAATCAGCAATGCTGTCAACTGTACTTTACGTGGACAAATCTAGGAGCTGGGTTACCGGGGCGCCGGTGGCAGGGAAGCCCGGCCTAACCAAAGGCATCATGGGAGCGCCGACACCCGGTGCCCCAGGCTTTTTCAACGAGACACACAGAACAGGAGACGCTAAGACACAAGTGTGACATTTAAAATGAAGCTTGTGTTCAGAATCAGTCACTCATTCTTTAGTAGGGGTGTCAAAATTAGTGTGTTAATTTTGAGTTAAAGTTCCTTTAACACCACA
Source organism: Festucalex cinctus (assembly GCF_051991245.1). Taxonomy (NCBI): domain Eukaryota; kingdom Metazoa; phylum Chordata; class Actinopteri; order Syngnathiformes; family Syngnathidae; genus Festucalex; species Festucalex cinctus. The sequence goes on along the minus strand of NC_135431.1, from coordinate 8,591,045 downwards.
ATTTTTTTTTTTTTTAATGCGCAATTAATGACCGCTCCTTACTTGGAAATCCGGTACGGGGGTAATTCCAGTCGCAACGCAGCAGACACGTCTATGTCAACATTTAGCAGGAATAAATTTAATAATAATGCATATATTTTGGAGACTGGGGTCGAGTTGTATTTTACAATTTTAAAGATGTGCAGGATTTCACAAGTGACTTCATGTTAAAGATTTGATAGGTCTTAATATGAAAAGAAAAATGCACTGAGCTGCCACCAATGACTTACAAGTGCAATCATGCCATCTAGTGGCAGAAAAAAAATTAATTAAAGACAAATCCATATCACACTCGTTTTTAACAGTACAGTACACCTTTTTAATTTTAACTATTTTTGAATGATAAAATTACTGTATAAATGACTTAAAGATGCAGTCATATTTCTATTAGTTTGACATTTCCCCCACTTTTATGTTAACAACAGTATGAAAACTTCCAAAAAAATATTACTTGACAAATATTACTTTGACAACACTTCACTGCCAAGTGAGCGTCCAAGAGAAGTTAAAAAGTTGTTGCAATTTGGTTAATAATGTGTCAAAAAAACATATGGTGGATAACTTAGAACATATTCAAACAGCAACAAAAAAATGACAACCAGTGAGTGATTCTGAACATAGCCTGACCGTGTGTGACACCTAAAAGTGGGTTGAGGGGAATCAGCGTCCAACACTTTCTGGTAATGTCCAAATGTGTTGTTTTTTTTTCTTATTTTTAGGGACATTACTGGACTGGACTGGTGCTCTTACCATGCCGTAGCCTGGGTGAGTCCCCATATATAGAGGAACACCCATGGGTGCTTGCTAAAGGTGTAGAGGGGAGGGAGAGGAGGCGGAGTTGGGGTCACTACATGTAAGACAAGAACAATGAAAGACGCACAGCAACGAAAAGTGACACAACACAAACCCAAACCGTAACACCACTGCTTTACATGCGTTAGCATCCCTACTAGCATTAGCTTGCTAGCATGCGAGTGAAATCAGAGCCTGTCTATGGAAAGTCGTTTACGCATTTATTTCATATCTTAATAATGAAATTTTTTTTCACTGACGTGTTTGATATTTCTGCGCGCTAGTAAGGCAACTTTGGCATGCTAGTAGGGCAAATACAAACCTAACTCAAACTGTTTTTTATGTTATTATACATTAAATTTTCATAATTCACCCTTTTCTTAAAAATTAAATGTAAAAAAATTGTTATCTTTTGCAATCTTTCCTCACTTATGAGGAAAGGAGCATACACGTCCATTGGTGTCCATTGATGGACATCAATTCTATTGAATAAACGGTTAAACGGTTTTCCATAAGCTTGTGGACGAAAATGTTTAAACTACCACTAAATCTATTATAAATAAATGAAATAATACTTAAATAACAAGCAAATAAAGTTGGGCGAGGGGGCAGAGTTTTGCACAGGGGTGGGCAAAGTATGGTTACTTAAAACTCTTTGACTGCCAACGATGATTAAGAATGATTAGTAAAATGCGATCTTTCATTTAGTAGCCACATTGTATATGTAGTAAAGGCAAACAATATTTTTTTTGCCTTGAAAGATGAGTTAAAATGCTCGAAATCGGCTGGCACTGTTTTTTGTTTGTTTGTTTGTTTTGTTATTTTATAACGTGTGACAGTCAAAGAGTCCAGGCCATTAAGGATTTTCATTTTCATAAGTCCTGTCATATTTGTTGCATTCATTTAGCCGTTTTGTCCTAAAATTGGTTAATTACATTTTGGTATTTAGGCTTCATTTATCTCACCAAATGTATTTATTTTTGTTTGATTGTACTAATCCATTGGTTCATCAATTATAATTAAGGTAAATAAATTTATATTTTTAAATAAAATAAATTAGAAGTATTTTATTTTGTCTACATCAATAGTAGAATAATTCTCATTTTAAAATGTTATTATTCATACATTTTACATGCACAATACAGCACATTTAAATGCATACATGTTATTAGTTAATTGGTAGATTAATTGTAATTCTAGTAAATTAATCTAAATTTAAACATTTTGAATGGATTATTTTACTAAAATTCACAATTTTTCAAGAAACATTTTAATGTGTGTCCATGGGCCCCAAAGTTTGCCCGCCCCACTTCAGCTGCAAAGAAGAACTGCAAACAAGCTGTCCACCATTTTCCATTTCATCACTCTCAAGCCGATAAATCATCCTAGTAATGATTATTGAAGTCGTGTGGTGTTTTCTGGCTGCTTCTCCTTTAGCGGGACATGGCGAGAATGCGGCTCGGCCCCGCCAAAGCGGCTCCACTCCATGCTCGCACGTAAGACACAGACAACATTTACCATGGGGGCACCCCAGCTGGGGGGAGCTACCTGAGGGGCCGCTGGGGATCCCATCGTCAAATCTGACGCGGCAAGAAAGGAAGAGAGAGGCAATAAGGTACTGCTAAAACGGCTCGTCTTCTTTGTTGCACAATCTAGAAAAGGACTACTTACTACTCGCCATGTTAGCCATGGAGGTGTCAACATCGCCCGCCTGGGGGGTCAGGGTGGGCTTCATTACGTCCCCTAGGCCATCAAATGCTACAGGGGGGAGGAGGAAGGATCGCAGGTGGGAGTTTTGGGAGGGATGGAGGAAGGAGACATTAGCTGGTCTTACTACAGCACAATAAAATTCTGGTGTCGCCATGGCAACCCATTGCTGTTGCCATGACGACAGAGGGAGGAGAGCTTTAGAGGGAAATTTAAGTGATGCCTGCTTAAATAGGACATGCTTACAGCTATAAAAAAAAAAAAAAAGGCCTTTACCATCTCAAAAAGTTAAATTAGATGATTAAAATGTTTTCAACATGGAAGTCTATTTGCGTGTATACATTAGTACTAGGGATGTAACGATATCCAAGCATCACCATACGATATCACAATACAATAATTATCACAATATTGTGGGAGGGGGTTGGCGATATTTAAAAAAAAGATCATAATATTGTAAAACAAACAAAAAAAACAAAAAACAAAAAAACAAAAAAATTGTGCTTTTGTACATAACAGCAATGCATATAAACTACCTAGAATCTATAATAACAATATTGAGGCACTTACTTGCTAATGCAAGCACACATTGATGGCTTCACAAGCAAATTAGGTTCTCCTTCTGACAATTCGCATAGATTTCAAACATAGAAGGCCAAAACATCCCTAATGAAAATTAAATTGCACTAATAAAATTGCCACTAGAGGGTGCTAGATCTGCACAAATGGAAATCAACCTGACTTTTATTTTAACAGATGTGTTCCTTATAAATATTGTGAACATGACGACAACAATATTGTGGCAGTTCTAATATCACAATATCACGATATTGCCCTTATCGTTACATCCCTAATTAGTACTAGTGTGTCTGTGTGTGTGTAATTGTGTATATAATTGTGTGGCAGCAGAGAGGCCATCGCAGCTCTCCCGCACTGCAATGCAGCACTCGCACGGCTGCACGTCAAAAGAAGCGAGGAGGGAAACTCACCGAGTCAAACGGCAGGAAGCAAGCAATGAGGAGGCCCGGGAGAGGAAGCGGGGAAGAGAACAAAATGAGAGCCAGCGAGGGAGAGCCAAAAGTAAGAAAAACACATAGATGCCAAAGTCCAGAATAAGAGAACACTGCAGACGATTTAGAGGGAGGGAGACAAAAAAAAAAAAGAGGCTAAAAGCTGCACACTTTTTAGTTGTCACATTTTGCAGAGCTGTTTGGGTTCTGGTCACCATGGTGACCAGGTGCACAGAAGCAAGGAATTCCCTCCAGACTTAAGCACACTGGCGGTCATTCATGGTGCAATAAATTAAGAGTAATAAATAAATAATAAATACATAGCTTTCATGATATTGTCATTTAGGGATGTTCGATACCACTTTTATGAGTACTCAACTACTGAGTAGTACATAAAATAAAAATAAAAAAATTCCATGAAATGAATAGCAATTTTCAATTATTCTTATTTGTAGTTCCTGATCCTAAATTGGCCTCAAGAAGGCTGCTGAAACTTGTATCGGTACTCGCCCATCCCTATTCTAATTGATTGAGATGCACCTGTACTTTATGAGCATCTTCAGTGGAAAAGTATGTTATACTATTTGGACTTATCAATGTATATTTGTATTTCATCGACTGGAATTGCTCTTTTTTTAAATGTAATATTCATATTTGTATGCATATTTAAAAAAAAACAAAAAAACTAGGTGAATTCAAGAAATCTCCAATTTTTTTATTATCTATATAAATTAAAAATGTGTATTTTTGTCACAACATGCCTTAAATTTAAAAAAAAAAATGTTAGCTAAGACAGTAAAAAACTGACATCCCCCAAAAAATTAAAAACAAGAAAAAAAACTTTCTCCGCCCCTCCAGCTCATATATTTTCTTAAGACAGATCAGTCTGAATAATAAGTAATGCATAACTTTCCTGTTCACCACAAAGCAGATGAACAAAATGATTAATACTCATAATAATTTGCCGTTTTTATATTTTTTTGTCCAATCAATTTTAGCTAAATTAAAGAATTCCATAGAAAATAGAAGCCCTAACTCACACATTTAAAAAAAAAAGTCATGCCATAAATAAATTTGCTAAAAAAAATTAAAAAATAAAAAATCTATCTGCGAAATACAGATAATACTGTACTGCATTTTTAAAATCTACTACTACCGCCATTATCATTAGTAGTGGTGTATATAGCCTAGTTGCATAAGTTACTAATATATTTATGGAAAACAATTTTTACATTAATTCAATTACATTTTCTATCCACCTTGAGGTCCATGTACTACTAAAAAGACTGCACCTCCTGTTTTTTTCATTATCTGTGCCACTTTTGACCTACTACTATAACCTTAAGTATGTGTACCAGACATGTTCAAACGGCTTTTAATCTACAATGAAATGAGATGAGATGCAATTCGTCCACCATTTCTTTTACCTGAGATGAGTTCTGCTCCGGGGGCGGGGGCGGCGGTGGCTACTGGGGCGTCTCCTCCTCCTCCAGAGGGCTCTGTCGGGTCAACCGCACACAGCCACACAAAACATGTCCATCGCAGCATTAAGGAAGAAGAAGGGAGGGGGGTGGGAGAGTCAGCCTGGGAGCCTCACACTGCTAATGCCAAAAAAAAAATGATGAGAATTAGACACAAAATTACACTTTGAATGAGCAGTAAATGCTGTCAAATAGATTGGCATCCAACACATTGGACAACTGCGAACAGGCGTCAAATTCTCTTTCCATTCTCTTTCCATTCCTTTCCATTTGGCTACATAGTCTGTATTACACCAACAAACTATATACTATCTGTTGGAACAAGAACTAGTGCATTATAGAGATTTATTTTTATTTTTTTTAATATACAGTAGCTTTGGTCCTCACACGCACTTACAGTGTTCCCCCTGTATATTTGTGATTTACTTCTCATGAGTTCACCTCCTAGCAGAATTATTTTGGGAACGTATCCCCTTTTATTTGCTTAAAAAAAAAAAAAAATCCACTGTCTAATATAAAAGTATTGCTTTGGCGCAACTTCCGCTAATGTGGCCACTTTAGAGCGCCTCGTCGTCAGCCATGAGTGTGCGCAAGTCATGGACAGAAGGTGAAAGAGTGTGGCAATGTTTTAAAATTAATTTTCTATATTTGGCATGGCAGCCAGCGTGCGGACCAAGACTTCGTGCTGGCATGAGCCAGCCTTAGAGCGCCTCGTTGTTGCACCGTGGAAAATTCATTTATTGTCACTTTACAGGAACTTAACATATATAATAAAAAATCCTTTTAACTTATTCGTTCCCAGCCATTTTCACAGAAAGCAATCCCATTCGCTCACGGCTTTTTTACTGGATTTTGACTGATTTTGCAAGGCCCACAGAATATTGTGTTCTATTGCTAGAAAAACATGAAACCTATCAAATGAAAGATTAAAGTCTCTTCTATCAACAGGAAAAAAAAAATCTATCTGTTTCTGTTTTGCAGTAATTAGCATTATAATATAGATAAGTTTAATCATTTTTCACAAATTATTTAGAATTGTGAGTAATTGAGTTTTTTTTTTTTCAACATTGTTGATCTCCTTTGCTCTGCTGCCACCTGCTTGCCGTTTGTGTAATAACTCCATTTCTGCAACCGTTCTTTACAGTTGAGAGGCTGCATCAAAGCCTTCTGTATGCTCTAGCATAAAACAAAAACAAAAAACAACAACAACAAAAAAACGTATTACTACGTCTTTGGGACACTAAAACAGATTTATACGTTTTTGGGACCAAATGAGTTAAAAACGATTGCTGGCAAATTTCCACAGTATAATGGAGACAAGTAAATATGTTCCACAAAAATCCTGTGCTATAGTGGGGGAACACTGTCATGCTCAGCATCACTCTTAAATTTGACACCTCCGTCGTGTGAAGCTACCCACCACAAAACAGGCTCATGATGTCGCTGCTGTCAGTTTTGGGTGGGGGTGCAGATGAACGGATGGGTGGGATGGCTGAGGAGTCGAATAAATCCGCTGGGGGGAGGGAGGGATTCATATGGAATGACATTTAACATGATACGATATTCCCTGATGCACACAAGTGGCCACTATTTGAGGAAACACAATACTTATAAATGCATAGCATGCACAGCATGCTAAAGAGGAATGCGCTATTTAATGTCCACTCCCCTAAATAAAACTTTCGTTCTATCTTTTCAGTGCAGGAGGAAGTGAGAGCACACCAGAGGGGACAGCATGTGCGCAAAGGAGGGGTACCTGCCGTAAAGTCAACTGTGGGTGTGGCGTCTGCTTGGCTGTCTGGCGGTGATGCGAAGAAGGCTACAAACACGGGCAAAATGCTGAAACATGGCAGCAGGCAAGTGGAGGACGAGAATCCTTGCATTCATGTGAAGTGGTTCAGGTAGTGGCGGGCGGTGCGTTTGATAACTGGGCCTTCTAACATTAAATACTGTATAGATTATTAACCCTACAGAGCCAAACATAAATACAAGACATTTTTAGCCCTCTGTTTCATGAGTATATTTTTTCCTCATTAAAACCCTGACGTATATGATCTGATACATGCATTGCACGGATAATCCATTAGAGGGCAGTAATCACCCAACTGATGGCTTTTCCAGCGACCTTGCAAGATCGCCCCAATTGAGAAAAGAGAAACACCTATATTTATTAATAGTGGGAAATGTTCTTTCTGATTTTTGGAAATACTAATATGTTTGATATAGACATATCAATTTTATTATTATATTTTTGACAGTTATAAATGTACAAAGTTAAAGCATTGTGACTGGATGTTTCAAATATGACACAAATCAAAAGACTTATGTGGAACCTGATTTTCCAAAAAAAAAACATTTTTTTTGTTTGTTCAAAAGGACCAATAGAGAATCAGAATTTTCTCTCATATATTCACGTTATGTTTGCAAATCGACATTTTTAGCTAGTCAAACTCTGCTGAAACCAATTTTGGCCTTACCAACCAAATGCTGATGTCAAGTTATATCCAGCACCAGCACTCTTGAATAAAAAATGCCCAACACAGAGAGGTTGAAATTTGATTGGTTAGCAGTTACAGCCAGGAGAAAAGCTCCAAAAATACAATGAAGCTTCACGGTTTAGCATTAGCATTGGAAAATGTGTCTATTTGCAGATTTATTTATTTTTTTTGACGGGAACTCATTTTCATTTCAAGTCACCTTTGTGCTTTCTGTTCTCGGGCCAAAGCCATGTCTAATATAAAAATCTTGCTTTGGTGCCATCTTGCGGCACAATGTTGAATTGATGGGAAGACCTTAATTTAGTCAGGCCACACAGCCTTGTCTAATATCTAATGTATAATTTAAAAAAACTTGTTTTTGCTGCCATTTTGTGGCATCTCTAGGCATTTACAAACCTTTTTTGGTGGATGTCAAATTACTTAAGCCCTATCCCCTATTCGGAAGATATTAATACAATTTTAAGGAACAAATATCAAAATGTATCTTTTAAATGTAGGCGAGTGTTTGCCCAGACCGCCCGCCACTGGATTCAAGCAGCAAGAAGCATTCCAAGAGCAGAGTAGCGCACACACGTCTGGCGTTTTACCGCTGAAAAGGTCGGTCGTAGGTTGGGCGTCGGGAGCTACGGGCGGCGAAACGGTCGCCGTGGTGACGATGGTGCTGGATGCGGAGGTGAAGATCGATGATGGGGATGGGGGGGCCACCTCGGCGCTAAAACACGAATTTTCCACACCAAAAATGTCTAGACAAGATGACGTGGCGGTGCTCACATCCGAGGGAGCGAAGGGGTCTTGTGGGAAGTGATGGGTTGGGGGCATGTGGAGGAAGTGATGTTAAATGTTAAAAAAATCAAACACAAAATGGAAGTTTGTTGTTGTCGTCATGAAAACTGAGATGAAAGAATGAGAAATGCTGCATTCGAGAAAACTGCAAAGTTGGACAAAGTGTTAGACTGGGGCTTGTTGAGGACCAAAACTGCCAAAATTATGACTAAATAAATAAATGAATATAAGTTAAAATAAAACGGATATAAAAATATAATTCAAAAATTGCAAAAAATACACATGGAGTATAAGTAAAAGTAAAAATAAATACAAAACTAAAAAACAAGATTAAAAAAATAAAAATAAATATAAAAATACATGTCGAAACGGCAGAGCCCAACCCAAGACACACTTAGGACCGCCCCTTCATTTGAATAACATTTCAACCTGACAGAGCGTCTGCAGCATAAAAAAACAAAAAACAAAAACATGTGAGAGCAGTGTGTTTTTATTTATTGATTGATATTTAATTCTATTTATATATTTATTTTTGTTTTTATTTTGACATTTATTTTTATATTTATTTTTATATTTTTCAATCTTTTTATTTTTGTATTTATATAAACATAAATAAATACAACTATAAATAAATACATAAACAAATAAAAAATAAATAAATACAACTATATATAAAGTTTTTATTTCCATTTAGTTTATTTTTTGTATTTAATTTTTTAATTACATTTTTGAATATCCATTTTTTATTTTCACCTTTATTTATTATTTATTTATTTAGTCAATCATTTATTTATTTTAAATTTTGGCAGTTTTGGTCCTCTACAGGGACAGAGGACATAGCCCTGTCTAAAATGAAAGCATTGCTTTGCCGCCATCTTGTTGCATTTATAGGCATATTTTCTCAGTCCCTATAAATACCAGTTGAACACATAAATTCTAATTGACCTGTAAATAGTTATTGGCAACACACACACACACACACATATATATATATATATATATATATATATATATATATATATATATATATATATATATATATATATATATATAATTTTTTTTTTTTTTTTTTTTTTTGTGGCTTACGCCCAACTTTACTACTTTACTTGAATGCAACTGAGAACCCCCCCAACCCCCCACGCTCCATGTTGTCACTTGTGGCCTAACAGTCAAAGGTGGCGTCTGTTTTGCAACCTCCACGGGACGCCATTCCCTTCACACTTGAAAAATCTGCCCACATCCTTTTGTTGCACGGACGTGTGAAGATCAGTGCAAACAACAAACAAAAGTGGGAAGTGCATTGTCTTCCGTCTCCGTGACAACAATAGACGCACAGACGGGTCCTTCTTTCTTCGTCTTACATTAAGGACAAGAGGATGTGTTTGGAAGAGGATTACTATCATCCACAGTGCCGAAAAAAAGGCTGGAGGCAAGATTTGAACCGTCAATTCTGCCAAATATCTCAACACCCTCCAACAATCCATATCGGTCATCCCTGAATTTAACACTAAGTCACCCACCGGCTCCGGCTGCAGCTCCGGCGGCCGGGGCGGCAGGCGCTGCGGCGGCTCCGCCCTCAGCTGCCGCGGCAGAGGCCTCGGTGGCACCGGCGGCGGCGGGCGTGGCGAAGGCATCTGAGGTTTCCCCGCACAAGACGAGAAGAAGTTGCCCAGAGAAGGGAGTGAGAAAAGGGAAGAGAAAATGAGATGCGGAAGACAGGAAGAAAAGACAGCGCAACTTGTGGACAAAGGTGGACAGACGAATGAGAGCACAGACGAGGAGGCATTCTAACGTTACGACACGGAAAGTCATCGCTCCGTATGCGGTGATGCCACGGGAGAAGAGTTTGATAGACGGACAGGCTTTACTTGGACGTAGCGAAAAGCACGTCTATCAAACAGTTTGAGCGTTTATTCCATATCCTTGTGCTTAAGGTCCAGTCGTGGAAAAAATGTAACAAGTTATTCTACTAGTGCGCTCAATTGTCTTACTAGTGACGACGAAGAGCACACGAGCACATGGACCTTAAACTCGATATGAAGCCTGCAGGAATGAACGCTCAAATGGCTTCCCGTAAAGTGTCGAGAAGCTGATCGTGTCGGCCAGTTTGCACATCAATGCGTTGCCATGGATTGGTTGCTCTGCTTGATGCATTTGGAAATAGAGTGGAACCTCCCCAAGTTGAACAACAAGCCTCTAAAGTGGCTCGCATCGCCTTCAGGCCACCATCCAACCGACGTCACTTGAGACTTTTAATAAGATCTCAGTAAGGCGGTGCATTGGAAGTACACAACGCGATTAATGCTCCAGCTCGGTATAATTAATCATATCATTTGAAAGTTTAAGTTGCTGTCAGGTGGAAAACGATGTACAAATATTTTTTTTACTAGTTTTCACAAATAGATACTCTTGGTCTGTCCCCACATCCTTTATTGCGGGAATGCTGAACCATTCCCACATATGTTATTGTGACTTTTATTCTCCACACTTTTTTTTGCCACATAACAACTCCCACTCAATACTTCCAATTCACATTGTTCAAATTTCAGCTTGCTTAAAAAATTCATGCCTCCTGGCCCATACAATATCGTGTGATTCTACATTACTTACAGTATTTGCACAATTTAACATTTAATATCAACTTTTCCCCATTCATTTTCAATGGGACAATCATTGAACGTTTTCTAAGTAGCAGTTTCCACGCCCACTTCCATATATATAACTAATCATCATTACCAGGTGTCTGATACAGATCGGTGGCACAGATGGTAAAGCACATTGCCCAGTAACTCTGCGTGCTTTCAGCATTCCCACGCAATTTGTCCAGAAATTGCACTTAGTCTCGTTACGGTTGTTATTTTTCCACATTATTAAGCAATTCATAGAGTTGAAAATAGCTTCAGTGTCACTTTGCGGGAGCTGTGCAGCATTATATCACCTGAAGATTGAATGTCTGGATTATTTTTTTTTTTTTAAATGACGAGTGAAAATGGTGCAACTCCAATTGTAAGTAATTTTCCCCCCACATTGATTTTATTTTTTATTGTTATCTCTGCCTAGCAACGGTGGAAAAACCAACATCTCAGGATAGATGATGTCCAACCCGAGTGGTTCCACTGTATTAGCAAATAATCTGTGGCTACATTTTAGATTACAGCCTGTGAATTTTTGTTATTTAATCACAAAAAAAACTAGTTGAGGAATAAAACAGTCCCTTTGGTTAATTTAAGAGATTTGACTGACAAATGTCCCACGCTATTATTTTTTCTCAAGTCACAGGCCGTCCCCCCCCCCCCCCCCTTTTTTTTTATTTATTTTTTTTTTTACTCGAGCTACAATTTAACATACAGGAGATCAAAATGGAGCAGTTAAGATATGGATTAAAAATAGCCCAATGCACTATAATCCATATTGGGTTGATGGGATGGGCGGATGGTTTAAAAATATAAAAATAAAACAAAATCTAAAAATATAAAATAAAAAATGTAAATTTATAAATTAATTTTATTATAAATAAAATATACATATAATATATATTGAAATTATAATATCTATCTATATATATATATATATATATATATATATATATATATATATATATATATATATGTATCTATATATATATATATATATATGTATATATATATATGTATATATATATATGTATATATATATATGTATATATATATATGTATATGTATATATATATATGTATATATATATATGTATATATATATATATATATATGTGTATGTATATATATATATATGTGTATATATATATATATATATATATATATATATATGTGTATGTATATATATATATATATGTGTATATATATATATATATATATATGTATATATAAGTATATATATATATGTATATATAAGTATATATATATATGTATATATAAGTATATATATATGTATATATAAGTATATATATATGTATATAAAATAACCCAATATCGTTTGTTTGTTTTTAAATAACCCAATTGTTATTATTTTAATTAACCCAATAAAGGTTAATTAAAAAAATAACCCAATATGTTATTTTTATTCAATATAGGTTATTTTAAAAAATAGCCCAATATAGATTTTTTTTAATTAACCCAATATTTGCTATTTTTAACCCAACAGTTTGAAGGATGATAATTTGACGCTCTAAACCGGGCTGTAATTTAAATGTCAGTCCACAGACTGCATGTGCATGCAGCTAAGTGTGGCATCACACCATCAGACGGGTTCTTGAGGGGCGTTGAGCTTCTCAGAGAGGATGTGAGGTAGAGACCCCAACTCCCTGGAAGCCCACTAACCTCCTAACAGATCCATATTGGTGGCGCCAGGGGAGGTGGCGGCCGCTGTGCTAGTGGGAGGAGCTAGAGCGACTCCAGCTTCTGGTGCCGCAGGGGCGGGCGTGGTGGAGGCGGCGGCGGCGGCAGGGGAGGGGGTGGTGGCCTCCGCTGCCAGGGTGGGCTCGGCTAGCAAGGAATCGCCCATTTCTGAGGAAAGGGTTGAGGGGGTTGTGCGGGGGGGCGCGGGGGTTTGCAGAGTAGACCCCAAATAAAGTAAACCCAATTCAAGTTGAGCGGGTAGAAAATTCAAATAAAGTCCAATTAAACAAAGCAAAATTCCAGTCAACAGAATAACAAATTGCCCCCGTTGTTGGTAAACCAAATTCAGACAATGGAGGATGTGGAGGGGGAGGGAAGAGAAAGAGACAAAAACAAGACCACTGAGACTAAAAGAGATCTTAGACTAGAGGAGACAAACAAGGAGGTCAGTGAGACAGAATCCAGAACACACTAAAACACTGTCTGAACATTTAGACTTCAACATTGGCAGGAAGTGCTTTTGGTTCCTGGACCTACACTTTAGACTTACCCCATTTCATCCACCTCTCAATACCAACACTATTACAATAGATTTAAACCATTGCTCCCAATTATTGCTACATACATTACTAGCTGTTAGAAGATGGCTGTAACAATTTTTGTCATGACCAACCAATCAGAGGGCTGAAAAGTTTTGCCCCTGTGAGGACAAATCTGAAATCTGAGTGGTTAATTAAAATTTAAATAAATAAATAAATACAGTCCTAATGCTGGGCATGGCAACACAGAGAGGCTGAAATCTGATTGGACAAAAAAAAATTCAAACTACTGGGAGTGGTGCAGCCAACAGAAATACTATAAAATTATTATACTGAGAATAAATAGTGTTGTTTCATAGAAGGCCACCGCCGGACTTGAAAAACACGTAAGCACGACACTCAAAACTCAAAAAAAAGAAGAGCACTCACCTGATCCGAGAAGGTCTGTAAAAACAACACAAGTCATTTATTAGCTCTGCCATTCCTTAAATTCAATTTTATATCAATTTTATATCATATATTGCACTAAAATAGTGGACTTACCTCCCCAGGATGTAGTGCCAGCGGATGCTGCTGGGGGGCCAGAGGAGGACAGAGGATCCAAGTCCAACAAGGAACTAAGAGAGAGATAAAAGAGATAAAAGAGGTAGGTCACCATTTGTGAACTGATAAATTGTGCATCTTTAAGCAACCTTTTTTTTCATAACAAATTAATACAATATATGCTTGAGAATTTGCTGTAACATCCATGCTAATCACCATTAGCCAGTATATGGCATTACGTCTTGTATTTTAGCATGAAGCTCAAGGACTTTCTTTCAGAAATGGTAGCTGGGTCCGACCAAAAAAAACAAAAAAATAACGCTTAAAAAAACGTGATAAAGCTGGTACGTACTCTTCCGCCGGCTCGGGTGCCGCCGGGGCAGCGGCGGCCGCTGCGCTTTCCCCAGGCGGAGGCTGCAGCGTCGGGACGGCATTTGATGATTTGGCCGGAGTGGAAGTCGGAGACACGTTGTTTGTGGGAGAACCCTGTGCAGCGCACAATCACGTTTACGGTCCGACACAAGTACCAAGCAAAAGTCGAAATCATTAGAATTGTGCAGCTTACCTTAGTCGGAGACCTAAACAGATCGAATGAAAAGGGAGAATTGTCATTGTTAGTGTGAAAAATGGACTTGAAAAGAAGAAATGGGACAAATGCTTGAATTAAAAACGACATTTAAAAAACACTTGAGTGCATCATGTGATCATATGAAGGGTTCATCCCAAAAGCAGTCGTACAAATGTCAATCATTCGTTTTTTTGTTTTTTTCATTATGCTAAAACAGCAAATGATTCAATCTGGGAATAAATCTCTTCATATTATGCAGCCTGGTCTCATAAGAATTTAATAGATCCTTATACATATCATTGATAATACAAAAAATAATTCACAATTCACATAAATTGTAACATTTTGAATTATTCAACCAATTAATATTTAGCCACAAATTGCTGTTTTTTTTTTAAATACATTTAATTAAATACACTAATATCTTGGTACAGTTTTTAATGAATTAAATTCTTTTGAGACCACATTGCATTATGATGCATCTTGCAGGCCCGCATGATTCGACGCACTCTCTTATAGCATGTGCGTCTTGTAGACTTCACACATGTATTCACACAACACTTGTTAGATGACCTCAGGGACGCTAAACTATTCCCAGGGGATTGGTTCCCATGTGAATAGTATGCCAGTTTACCTAGCGGGATGTGATTAATTAAGGGAAACAGAGTAACATGTAGAAAGAGGTTGGTGGGCCCCAAAGCCAGCACGCAATTTATGCTCACCCTTCACTGGTGGTCCCAAATGAACGAAAAGGGGGATAAAAGAGAGGAAGGGTTAAAGGAAATGATAGAAATACACCACCAGTCGTCTTTCTTTCTTTCTTTCTTTCTTTCTTTCTTTCTTTCTTTCTTTCATCTTCTTCATCTTATCCTTCCTTCCTACTTTCCACCCTACCTCCCTTCTTTACTCCCTTCTTCCCGCCATTTCTTCTTCAAGTCAATTGATTTATATGATCACATTTTGTTGTATACACTTACCCCTTCTTGCCGCCTTTTACGTCCTCCAGTCCATTCATGTGTGTTTCCAGAGACTCCAGAATACTGCTGGGGGCCTGACACACAATAACAGCAATCACCAACATGTACAGGAATAAAACATTTTGTCCATTTGGTACCTGGGCCTTCAGAGGGGACTTGTGCTGCTGATTATTTCATGTATCAATGTGTTTTACTTGTCACAATTGATTCAAACAAATTTTTTCTCTGATCAACCAATCAGAAAACAGGAAAAATGCTGACATCATCGAGGGTCGGTTCAGTCTGGCCCTGTGAGGGCAAATTTTAAATCTGATTGGGTCATGAAAAGGTCCCATTTTCAGTAGTTGCATGGGTTAGTTAGTACTATTGATTCTGAAGGCCCTGGGAAGATTAGACTGGCATAGCAACACTTAAAGGCTGAATCTGATTGGCCCAAGCTTTTTGAAGACTACACACAATCAAAAGGATGTGTCTGGCTCGTATGTCAAACGGGATTAGGCTCAGCATGCGCGCACACCATCCTGCAAGCAGGCACCCGGCTGTTGCTACGGTTACCGGCTCCTCCTCCAGAGGTTTAAACGGACAGTCGTTGTCGTCCGGGTCTGCCAGGTCCACCACCACGCCGGGGTGGAGACACTGGGTGTGTGGAGGGGGATGGTGGCGGTTGAAACATGGCGGGTGTGCGTGTGCGTACTTGCGTGTGATTCGGGGTGACTTACGTAGTTGATGTCGGGGATGTCGTTTTTGTCAACTCCGACGGTCTGAAGAGAGAAATAAAGTTGTGTTGGGAAACACAAGAGGATAAAGAATACATGCGTACGAGTATTGTTATATTGTCTGCGTATATGCATTGCTGCACTTTTTGTGTTCAAATAGCCATCGCTAAGAGTTATAACACTGCTATGTAGATGATGCATTTCACATTTTGCCCATCTATGGCGTGTTAGCAAATACCTCCGCCAGCTTCATGAACTCCCCAATCTTTGTCACCCGGGTCAGAAACCTCTTGTAGATCTCCAACGCTTCCTTACAGTCGCTCTTCTTCATCTTGAAATATTTCTCTGTATTAAAAAAAAAAAAAAAGTCAATTTTCACAGAATACATTTTTTGGCATTCTTTAATTCTGTATAATAAGTATAAGAAGGTTAGACATCCAAAAAGCATGTTGTGACGCAGGAGGGTTGCTATTGTACAACATAGTGGATATCAATACACAAGTTAACTTTTTTTTTTTTTTTTTACACTGTACAATGTCTGACGTTGTGGTGTTTGTTGCATTTTGTCATTTTTCCAGTTTTTTTTTCTAATCAATTTAGCAATAAATAATAACATAAAAATAAATATGATAGTAAAAAAAAAGATATATTGTAAATAATAAAATACGTTTCATTTATTTTATTTATGTATAAACATACATTAAAGGTATTTTATTTATTTATTAATTTATTATAAATAAGACAACAATGTGAATGAATTATTTAATTGTTGCATTTAAATTAGAATTTAATTGATTTATTGTCCATCCATAAAGAATAAAATACATTTTATTTTATTCATGAAATAATTTTATACATCCGCATTTATGGTAAATGGACTGCTTTTTATATAGTCCACCTATATATTCACCTTTATTAAATTATTTAATTCATTATAAATAAGAAAACTCAAAAATGAGAATGAATTATTTAATTGTTGTATTTAAGTGAATTTCTATGATTGATTTATTGTCAATTATTAAAAAATATTTATATATGTTAAATGTGTATGTTAACATGTATTCATTTTATTAAACTGTTTGAATTATTTATAGTTTCCGGTAAATTAATTTAAAATAAGAATCAAATAAATTATTTTATTATTGAAACTAACTTTTACAATTGCTTTTTTGTAAACAACATAAAAATATGTTAGTAAGCTAAACATTGCAAAACTTAATTTTATGTCTTCTTCTCTTTTGTTTTTATTTATTTATTTATTTTGGGTTTTTTTTTAAGCTGATCTCTGTAATTTGGCCAAAAATATCTTCACAATAGCCATTGTATTTGTGAAGAAGGGTCAGTGCAGTTTCATTTTTTGTCAACAGGTGGCAGAAGCGATTCAAATTTGAATTTTCTGCATTGTAGTAGTTTTAATGTATCTCATTTCTGGATAACCTGGCCTTGAACCTGATGTTAAAAAAAACAAAACAGTTTTGCCTGCTTTTGAGGATTCAATGTGCGCGCTACCAAACTGACCTAACATGTTGATGATGCCATCATTATAGGATGCGAAGAGCTTGACCAAGTCCTTGAAGAGCAGCAAGAAAGCGGCGTTGATGATGCCGTTGTTCAGCTCCTTGGGATGAACCTGCCAGCAATCAGGTAAGACGTTTGACTTTGCTGTAAAAAAAAACATTCACAATGGCCGCCAAACGTGGCAAGTCGCGGCGACTCACGTCAAACTCCAGAAGTGTGTCGATCTGCGTCTGCAGGACTGGCATGCCCTTCAAGAGCTTCTCAGTGGTCATGGTCCTCATCACGCCCTCGGCCCTAGTTCACAAACACTTTTCATCAAGTGAGCGCGTCATGACCACATGATGACGGTCAGCCACGTACCCTTTCTTGACTCGGGTGAAGTCGAAAGCCATCTGGCGGTAGGCGAAGGCTTTCTCGTTCAGGTAGCGGCCGTACCGTCTGATGAACGTAGACATGTCGTAGCCTTCGAAAAAAGAGCGAAAGTGGAGAATTTAGAGATTTTTCTAGAGGTTTTTCTAGTTATCTATGTTTGAAGATAGTTGTTTGAAGATAGTACTGTTGTACTCAGTTGTGGAGATGTAGCCTTAAAATTGTTTTTCACCATTTCAGTGTTACTGACTATTTGGGGGCGTGGCTAAAACGAGTAGGCTCCGTTAGAGGTCGCTATAGTGTCTAGGTTTGTTAAAAAAAAAAAATCTATTTATACAGCTGTTGTTTTATGCACCAGTTTCACATGAGATTGTCTATCTCAGGGGGTCTGCAACCTGTGGATCGGGAGCCACATTTGACTCTTTAGTGCCTCTCCTGTGGCTCCCTGTGAATCTCTTGCCTTACTATACATGGTCATTAAAAAAAAAAAAAACGCCGTAGTCGTTTTTTTATGAACAAAAAAAAAAAAACGGCTTACTATACATGGTCGTTTTTTATTAACAAAAAAATTGCCTGACTATACAGGACCATTTAAAAAAAAAAAAAAAAGTAAGATTATTTTACATATTTATTCTATAAATTTAATTTATAAAAAATATAACTTTTATAAAAATGAATAATTAAATATTCAAAAAATGTCAGTCTGAATTTCTAAGCTGTCAGAAAGAGCGAGATGAATGGTAGATTATTTTTTTTAAATACCTACAAATGTCCAAAAAATGAGCAAAAATGTCCAAAAAGGAAGAGAAAAAAAAACATCATATGTTCATGAAATTGTCAAAAATGTCTTACATAGAATTGCATAAAAAAGGCAGAAAAGAAAATCTTCAAGAAGTAACCATAAAATTCCCCAAAACAAAAGAAATTACCATAAAATCTCCACAAAATTGCCAAAAATGACATGTCAGAAAATTGATAGCAACAAAAATTAAATATTCAAAACATGTCAGAGTCCAGATTTTTAAGCTGTCAGAAAAAGAGAGATGAAAGGCAGATGATTTTTTTATACCTAAAAATGTCCAAAAAAATAGCATGAAATGTCCAAAAAGTAATAGAAAAAAAGCAGAAAATTAGCATCAAATGTTCATGAAAATGTCAGAGAATTGCATAAAAAAGCAGAAAAGAAAACCTTCCAAAAGTAACCATAAAATGTCCAAAAACAAAAGAAATCCTGAGAATTACCATAAAATGTCCACAAATTGCCTAAAAATATCAGAAAATTGATAGCAAAAAAATTTAAATAAAAAATGACATAAAATGTCCAAAAAAAAGAAAAGATGCCGAAAATTCTCATATGTCCATAACATTGCTAAAAATGTCAGAAATTTGACAGAAAGGCCGAAAACTCTAAAAATGTGTGAAAAATGAAGTATGAAAAATTACACACAAAAAAAACCCGGAAGACATAAGGTAGAAGAAATAAATAGTATAGTATTATCATAGTATTGAATGCTGCACATTTTTCTGTTATGTTGCAGTTCTTGGGCCCTCAGACACTCTGTTTCATTGATCACAATATTCATATGTTTTGCGGCTCCAGACAGATTGGTGGTTATTTATTGGGCCTAAAATGTCTCTTTTGACAGTAAAGGTTGCTGACCCCTTCTCTATATATCCTCCACAATCAATGGCGTTTCCATATTTTCTTTATACCATGAGAGCCAGTTTTGTCGATGAAGTTGCTGAGGTTGAACAGCGAAGTCCTGGAGGCCAAGTACTGGATGAACCTCTGCAAGGGCAATAAAGTCATTTAGAAAGGGAGGACGGTGTTGTGAAAGCTACGCCACCAAAGTGTACGTACCTCATTCCCGTGCACGCACATGTGGTGGGTGGTGACGAGGGCCTTGAAGACCACCACCCAGCTGGCGTTTGTGGCCCGCTCGAAAAGCGTGTCGGCCATTTGGGGGATGTTCACGTTGGTGGTGTTGGTGGCCGACACCAGGTCTGCAAACGCAATGAGAATTTACTGTGATTGGATTTGAGGGCTCACATATGAGACACTCTCAAAAATCGTTCAATAGCAACTTGACTTTTGACACGGTCTTTAAAGACAAATTGGACGCCATCTGATGAAGTTGTGCAGGTGTACCTAATGTTGTGTCCGGTGTGCGTTCGTAATGAATGTCTCGAAGGCTGCGACATTGACGTCAGGAAAGAGTCGAGCGTCGAGTATTGGCAGACGGCTTCGTTAATGGAAGCAGATGAAGGCCTTGGCCTCGCCTAAAATAGACTCGCCCACTCAACTGCAAACCATCAGCACGATCTAGAACCCGAGTGGCCAACGAGCCCGTCATCCACTTACAGCCTGAAATAATATGTATCCCCACTTTTGTTTTCCAGTGAGAGTAAAAAAATTTTTTGCAGATTTGGCTATTCTGCTGTCAGATTTGAACCCTCGTTCCCCACGAATATAACAATTATTTGTATTTGATCATAAATTCATTAAAAAATTAATATAAACATTTTAACAGCTAAAATCTAAACATTTTAACAGCTAACAGGGCTCTTCATTTGATAAATTATTGGTGGACCAGATTAGATAATTGGGCCATACTTCTCGACCCACACACACTGGGGGGGGGGGGGGCTTTTGTAAAGAGATTATTTCTAATCACTAGTCTGCCTTTGTCTTCTATCTACATTCAACAACATCCATGCTTGCCACTGCTTGTACGTTGTCATGTAGTTGCTGTTGACATACCGTACGTGCAACATGGCTTGACAGTTGCCGCCTGGAGTCTGTTCAAGCGCAAGCGATGGCGGCTTATGTAATATCATAACAAGTGCTCATTCAACGTTACACACAAGCAGCTGCACGGCTCCGTCGCTCAGAAATGGGCCGGTAACCTGAAATGATCATTATTTGTATTGTATGAAGTTGTCAGGATATCCGCACCTGTAGTAAACAAACATGGATAATAAACATGCTAATGAGGATTGGCTGAGCTATGTAAAGACTCTTACGGTAATCCACCAGTTCTAAGAATGAACTGTGAGCTCTCCTGTTGGGCGGAAAACACTTCTATGGACATTGAGAAGCCAATACAAAAGATAGTCTCTAAAAATTACATTGAAATATCACTGTGTGTCGTCATGGCAACAAGTGATCCTGGAGAGTTCTTATTAGCAAGATAGCATCGCGCCAGTCAGTGCAAGAGGCTTCACTCTGACATTAAAGGTACAGTACGGAAATTGCGTGCTCAACACTAGTGCAGTTATCAGCGTGAGAAAAATCTTACGGCACACCACAAAACAAAAATATCCACAAAAATATCTAAATGCTGAAGTAATGTTATCTCACCGTACTTACAAATGTACAGTGTGACAACGAGCATTCTTTAGCATTGCAGTGCTGCTTTTAATACACAAAAAATGTATTTGACATAGTGCATTTTTAACATGTCCAGACAGCCTCAGGTGTTGATTCAGCTGACCGACCTTGCGCAGCCTCATGTTCTCTATGAATGCCCTCTGGTGCCCGTTTGACTACAGCCGTGCCACCTAATTAGGCGGCACAGAGAAAAATCTACAACATGGTGGGCCAAATGGAGGTATAATGTTTTACTTTTGTTACATTTCTAAGGTTTTCACTGGCATCTTTTACTTCCTTCACTTTTTCCTTATAATGTTAAAAGAAATATTGATTCTGAATGGTACAAGGCACAGTTGCATGTCATTGTATTATATCTTAGAAGTTTTCGACTCAATTTTGTAATAACCGTTAAAAATTGCGACCCAGCGTGGAAGCCAAACCCAACTTTGAAACACTAACTCCTTTAAAACCCGAGGTCACACATTTTGACAGCTGAATTTTTAAACCCAATTGTGTAACAGCTGTTAAAAATTGTGACCCTACGTGGAACTTTGAAACATTACTTTGAAACCCTGACTCCGTTAAAATCCAAGGTCACACATCCTGACAGCTGAATTTTTCAACTCAACTTTGTACCAACTGCTTAAAATCGTAACCTGTACGAAAGCCACACCTCCTTTGAAATGTTACTTTGAAACTGTGATTCCTTTAAAACCCGAAGTCACACATTCTGACAGCTGAATTTTTCAACTCAATTTTGTAACAGCTAGTAAACAGCTTTTACAAATCTTGACACTGCGTGGAGGCCAAACCCTCTTTTTAAACCATACTTTGAAACCCTGACTCCTTTAAAACATAAAGTCACACATTCTGACAGCTGAACTTTTCAACAGAATTTTGTAACATCTGCTTAAAATCATGACACTGTATGGAAGCCAACACCTACTTTGAAACCATACTTTGGAACCCTGACTTCTTTAAAACCCGAAGTCACACATTCTGACAGCTGTATTTTCCAACTAAATTTTATATCTGTTAAAAATTGTGACTACATGGAATTCTCACCTTTTGAAACGTTACTTTGAAACCCTGACTCCTTTAAAACAAACCCGAGGTCACACATTCTGACAGCTGAATTTTTCATCTCAATTTTGTAACAGCTAGTAAAAAAAAAATCTTGACCCTGCATGGAAGTCAAACCCTCCTTTGAAACCATGTCTCCTTTTAAAACCAAAGATCGCACATTCTGACAGCTGAATTTTTCAACTCAATATTGTAACAGTTGCTAAAAATCTTGCCCTTGCATGGAAGTCAAACCCTCCTTTGAAACCAAAGATCACATATTCTGCAGCTGAATTTTTCAACAAATTTCCTACTAATGTTTTTTTGTAATTGCGACGTGATGGTAGTCAGGGGTGGACTTAATTGGCTAAGTCCCCACTGAAGCCAAATGCAGAACCTATCACTGAAAACTGTATTTCCCGCGATATGGATGAGGAGAATGCGCATTTCAGCAATATCTGTGTTAGAGCCGCCCTGCTGCCGGCATACAAAAGAAGCACGCTGGCCTATATAACCCAGCAGGCAGTCTGGCCTACAAATCCACCCAGCACAGCCTTAAACAAGAATTTGTATTGAGCTACGTCTTAATTGATCCCATAAGAGTCGTTCAGTGTGTAAAACGGGCTTTTGAGGCGAATACGAGCATAAACCACCAATGATGATGATGAAGATGGCGTCTGAGCCTGCTGATTTTCGGTTCAGTTTGAAGATGAGGCAAGAAATGCCGTCTAACATTGTTGCCTTTTGCGGTGTAAATAATGCAGGACCGTCATTGGCTGATGAGTGAATTATTCACAAGGGGAGCGGATCACAATGTAAGACGCAAGAGCACAAGTGGCCGCAAAGATCACAGCAAAAAAACACACACGTGCTGCCAGGCCAAGTTTTGAAGGTAAACTCCCACTTTTAGCCCAAATCAACAATTTTTCCATGATGAGTATTATAATTATTATTATTGAATCAAAAAGCATTGTATTGGGGCTGGAACAGAATACTGGCATTTAAATTCATTGCAATGTGAATAAACCCATAAATCAGTCAACTACTGTTGATGGCTTCTAGATACTGTGCAGATGCTACATGCTAATTGCTAACCTGCCTGCCTGCATACAGAAATGAAGCTTCCCCCCAGCCCATCCCCATGACAATGATATGGCATGTGTGTGTTTTTTTGTTTTTTTTTTGCTCTATACTCTTAACCATTATGCTTTCTAAATCATCCTTACTGGTTCCACTTGCATGAGGTGACGAGTATGCACCAAAAAAAAAAAGGGCCTGCCAGACTAAACGGGGCTTTCCAATACTCACACTCGAGGTGCTTCTTCTTGGGCGCCATCACTTCGTGCGTGGTGGCTTTGCACACGGCCCTGGCCATGTCCGAACCCGTCAGCTGGTACTGGGCCGCAGCGATGCGGTCCGTGAGTGTCTGACCCGACATTTGGACCCCCTTCTCTGGAATGCTTCAAGGGGCGGGGGGGGGGGGGGGGGGGGGGGACGATCTAACAGCTAGGCCTGTGACCTTCTCCCTATATAGGTAGAAAAACACCCCCCAGATGATTAATGTCGCATCAAAGTGAGCTTTTGATGGATGGAATGAGCTTTTGTGGGGGGTTGGACTTACGCGGATGTGCGCTTTTCAGCACCCTGGACAGCTCGGAAGCCACTCGGTTACGTAACAAGCCGCTCTTTACTCGCCCCGCAATCGAATCGTTCCAAATAACACGCGCAAATCTCCCTTTTGTGGCTTGAAATCAACGCCCCATCGGCGCGCCTGCTATCCGGTTCGGATTATTCCTTTCCAATCGTCCAAAATGTGCGGCGCTTTTCTGCGGCACCGAATGCGCAAAACGTGTGCGCAAAGGGAGAAAAAAAATGGAAGAGGAGGAGGAGCAAAGAAGCCACGCCGGAAATCCCTATTCTCCGTCCCTTACGCTATTTTCTTTATTTCTTTTCTATCAGTATGGCCCATCTGACACTCTCCTCCCCGCAGCCAGAGGCTACTTGGACACGGGTGGGCGACACACACGGACCAGCCCACGTCTCTTAAAGGGACCAATTGGCCTTCACGCTGTGTGCAGTTCAGGGTCCATAAAATGACCGTGACGTGGCTTAGGCACGCCTGAACCGAACCTGAGAATCAGATAGAGTCCCAAAACACAGTGGCGGAGTTTGCCATGACACAAACCGCATGTCTTTCAAATGTGTGCTGTGCAGCAATGACAATTGACAGTCTCAAATTCCCTGAGTCAGATGGGTTTTTCCCCTTAAAAAAAAATAAATAAATAAAAAATTAATACACGAAAATCGTTTTTTTTTTTTTTTTAATGATCTTGTATCGTAAACCGTTTTTTTTAACAACCATGTAAGGTGTTTTTTTTCTTTTTATATATAAACAAAAAAATTACATGGTTGTTTAATAAAAAAAAAAAAACAGGCCTTGCTATATACATGTCACTTAAAAAAAATGCCTTAATATAGGCTACATGATATTATATTTAAAAAAAAAAAAGACGCTTTACTCAAGGTCGTTTATTTTTATTTTTTTATTTAAATAAAAGCTTCACCTTATCCATGGCTTATCCATGATCATTTACAATAATAATAATAATAATAATAATAATAATCAGCATAATTCCCTTTCTCCAAGGGGAAAAAAAAAGACGACTTTTTTTTTATTTTTATTTTTTTTAAATAAACCAAACAAAACGTCTGTCTGCCACCCGACTCGCATTTTCTGAACACTATAGAGGAGTTCTTCTCTTTCTTCTCACAAATTGAACATTGTATTTTCAATTGTTTTACTGGCGTGTGTAATGACATGTATGGTGTTTACATTTTTTGAAAGCTTTGAGCTTCTATTTTGGTGTGAAAGTTTGGGTTTTGAAAAAAGGAGTTGTAGTGTGCTTTTCGAAAAGTGTGTTGTGTTTAGACATTGGGGAAAACGTTTGTTAAATGTGTTTTAGCATTTGAAAGAAAACTGTAAATAAACTTGACTTGAAAATGTTTTGTTAATCTGTTTTTGTTGTTGTTTTTTTGTTTTGTTTTTTGCCCTGCAATTTGGCGCTCCCTCCACTAGATGACGCCCGAGTTCGCCCATGCCCAGGGGAAAACTTTGTATTGGATTCCCGGAAGTTGTCAACGATACCATGCCTCATACTGACCAGGAGATGGCGACAGCGTGACGCCTGAAGCGGAGCCGTAGATAGAGAGAGTTTGGCCCTGTGATTGGTCAACTGCTGGTCACATGACATGAGGTGAACGGACTTAAAATAAAAATATCTTAAATGTGGACCTTGAGCACAAAATGTCTGCCCTCGTACTATACCATTTTGCCTACAAATCTGTTTGGCGATTCGCTCTTTTTTTTCTTAAACATAATATGGCAAGCATAAAAAAATCTAAATCTAATACATACAATATCTAACTTGAATAAAAATGTCGTGACCTCCGCGTCAATGTCTTACCTACCCACGCCTTCCACGAGAGAAAATAGGAGCGAAATATTGCCAATTAGAGCATGTCAATAAGTACATCGCCTCATCCAAATGCTTTCGTCTTTTCAGCTGCTGATAATACAATTGCACTCGTCTCCAGCCGTGCTGTGACGATTGAAATTGTTGGCGTCAACACCTACTGCGTACTTTGGGGATCTGCCAGTTGATGGAAATGAAGATTGTCACGTCTTACGTCAATGTGGGCACATGATCATTATTAAACTCCGTGTTGTCGTCGTTGTTGTTGTTGTTTTGTTTGTTTGTTTTTTTGAAGGCGATGTGTCTGCATTCATTGCAAGAAGATGAGGCCAGTTGTCGTCAAGCTGTAAAACACATCTTTGTCACAAGAGGGCGCTATATCACCTTCCAGGTAAGGTACCAGCACACACTACATAACTGATTCAACTGTTTACTTAAGTAGAAAAAAATCATATTAAGTACAAAAGTAATAAAATAATTTAAATAATAATAAAGTAATGTCCTATGTAAGAGTTTGATTTAAAACAGAATTCAATTACTTGTTGGCTCTGATGTTTTCTCATGTAAAAACATGTATTTCATCGTCTGTTTATCCATTGCGAATCACGTTAAGAGGAATACTTTACATCTACTTGTTTTCATGCTTTCAAGATGTTCGTAATAACTCAATAATTCTTCATTCTTTTGTGAAATTGAGCAAGAAATGCAGCCTTGTGTAAATGCTGGAGCCGTTTGATGATGTTGTGACTGGCACTCTGCTGCCTCAGCACTTCCTGGTATGCCTGCTTTGGCTACTCTTTTAATTAGGAATTTCACTGGGTGGTGAGAGTGGAGGGGATGGGGTTGGAGTCCAAATTAAGGTCCGCAGAATCCAGGGAATATCACATCTTCAGATCTACTCAAGTGTTTAGTACTTTTGGGTGGAAATTTGTTCAAAATGGCCGCTCCCTTAATTGGTGAACCCTTTTTTTTTCTTTTTTTTTTTTTGGTCTACTTTTTTTTTTATTATTATTATTATTATTTTATCTAGATGTACTGATTTTACTCTGGCTGTCATGACGTGCCTGGGTGTAAATGACCCTGCTATTATTTTTGGTATTGCATTTCTTGTACTGCAGAATTGTTTTGTTCCATTCTGCTATTGTAATATATGTGCTGCTTTTATTTTGAAGTAAATAGGAAATGGTGTCTGAAATCGAGAGGAAATGACGTTACTAATCGACATACCCGGCTTATCCTTCGAAACAAAAATTAAGAAATTTCTGTTAATACCATTTTATGTATGGCAAAATTTTTCATTCACAAGAAAAAAATTTCAAAAATCTCCCCCCATCTTTCAAAATTTTGTAAACGAATTTAGAATGTATATTAAATCTTTGCAATTGATTAAAAGGTCCAAAGTACAAATTATATATAATATCTTGAAAAAAATACCTCTTGTGTTGATGTGAATGTCCTGATTTCATTTTTGTAATATATATATATATATATATATATTTTAATTATTATTATTGTTTGTTTATTTACAATTGTATGTGTACATTCTATGTTTGATCATTGTGTATATTTTTCTGTAAACGACTGTTCCCTTGGCAATTATTGTTGACTTATACTGAAAATCTTTGATTGTTACCATGTTTGTATGTCTTACAGCAAATAAGCTAAAGCTAAAGTTAAGATTCCCCGACCTATTTATTAGCACCTGATTGAGAAGGAAACGAGGTGCATAACAGTCATGTTTGTTTAACAATCGTTACATTTTTTGTTGTTTGTGTAAATCACTATCGCTTTCACCTACTAGATTGCGCTAACGCACAATGCTATGGCTTAAGATTCTGTTTTGTTTACCGAGAATTTTTATTTCTGTCTGATTTATTTTTTGTTATAAGGAAATCACAAAGGCAAAGGTTCCAATGTGTTTTTATATACTATGTTAATAATTGTAGTCTATAGAACAATAAAGCAATTCATATATGGTACAGGGTTTAAATAAGGTAAAATGTATGCACAGAGTTGTTGTTTGAGTTGTGAATGGTATTTATTTTTTTTTCACATTCACATTGATTCTCTTGAGTGAAGGTTTCAACTTGCAGATCCAGACAAAGCGTCTCAGTGTTTCAAGCCGCCTAAGGAATGGGATAAACCCAAGGCCGCATAATCCACAAGATTTAACGTCCGCTGCTATTTTTTGTGTGTGGGGGGGCAAATCCAGCAGGTAGAGCGGCTCAAATACGTGCGTGGACACACGAGCATTGATGCACTGTGTCTGGTTTGTTTGCAAGGAGGGAGGGAGTCTGGGGGGGGGGGTTGTGTGTGCGTGTAGTATTGAAACAGGGCCGCGCTGTTTGGAGCTGGAGCGGCCTGCGGTACACCCACAGGAAATCTCGTGTTGCTGCCAGCCACTCAGAGTAAACACATCTGTACGCACCATGCGGCCACCTTTGCTCCACTCCATTGGGGCCAGGACAGTGTTTCAACATGATAATGGCCCCAACACAGGCTGAAGGCCAAGTATGTCCCCAGACCTAAACCCTACATCTCTAACGAAACAGAAGGTGGACTGCAAGGTCTCAAATATCCGCCAACTCTGTGATGTCAACATGGACGAGTGGAAGAGGATTCCAGTGGCAAATAAGGATGGAAAATATTGGAAGCCTCACAAAATCTTGACACTTTGGGAATTTTCTCATTGGGGTGTGCTCACTTTTGTTGCCAGGGGTTTAGCGGTCACCTGTTCTAATCTTAACTATTATTTTCCACAATGACTAATTTTCAACAGGGCAAAACCTGTGAAGCACAAATTCTGCTCAGCAACAGGTGACCGCATAAATTCTCTTAATGGTTTGATTTGTTACAGTTCTGTCTCATTTCAGTTTTTTATTTTATTTATTTATTTTTATTTTTTTAATTTATTTTCACTGGTTAAGTTTAAGTTTGGTCATAATGGCCTGAAATGTGAAATTTTCATGTGTCTTGATTTATGATACTAGTCCTCGTGGTTTGCATTATCAAGGATCTCAAAGTTCCCGTAATGCCCCAAATACCTGCGCCTTTACGCATCTGTGGTTATTTGTCTGTTTACATTGTGGCTGCATGTGTTCAACATGTTGGGCTTGTTTCCGTCACGACACTCATTGAACCACAGACCAACTGAGGCTTTCTCTCTCTTTCACTCAATGGAGTGGACAGACAGTAATTAATGCAATTTATTTTTTTCTTAAAAACAACCGTGTATAGTAACACAATTTTTTAAATGACTGTACAGTAAGGTGTTCAAAAAAAATTACCATGTATAGTGAGCTGTTTTTTTTTTTTTAAATGAGCATGTATAATAAGGCATTTTTTTAAAGATGTTTTTTCCTTAAAAAACCATGTAGAGTAAAAAACTGAAGAAGAGACAATATATAGTAATACATGGTAGTAACTATACCTGGTAGTATTTTTTTTTTTTATTTGCCTTACTATACATGGTCATAAAAAAAAACAACTTAAAAAAACACCTTGTTTTACATGCTCATTTTTTAATAACAAAATAATTGCCTATACATTACTATACATGGTCATTAAAAAACAAAAAACAAAAAACGCCTTACTATACATGGTCGGGTTTTTTTTAGGGGGGGAAAAAAACCGCCTTACTATACATGGTCGTTTTTTTTTTAAACAAAAAAAACGCCCTACTATACATGGTCGTTTTTTTTTTAGGGGGAAAAAAAACCCGCCTTACTATACATGGTCGTTTTTTTTTTTAATCAAAACGCCTTACTATACATGGTCGTTTTTTTAATCAAATAAAAAACGCCTTACTTTACATGCTCGTTTTTTTAATAACAAAATAATTGCCTTACTATACATGGTCATTAAAAAAAAACAAAAAAACCGCCTTACTATACATGGTCGTTTTTTTTTTTAGGGGAAAAAACCCCCCGCCTTACTATACATGGTTGTTTTTTTTTTTTTATCAAAAAACGCCTTACTATACATGGTCGTTTTTTTAATCAAATAAAAAACGCCTTACTTTACATGCTCGTTTTTTTAATAAAATAATTGCCTTACTATACATGGTCATTAAAAAAAAAACAAAAAAAAACGCCTTACTATACATGGTCGTTTTTTTTTTAGGGGAAAAAAAACCCCGCCTTACTATACATGGTCGTTTTTTTTTTTTTATCAAAAAACGCCTTACTATACATGGTCGTTTTTTTAATCAAATAAAAAACGCCTTACTTTACTTGCTCGTTGTTTTAATAACAAAATAATTGCCTTACTATACATGGTCATTAAAAAATCCCCAAAAAAACGCCTTACTATACATGGTCGGGTTTTTTTTTAACAACATAAAAAAACGCCTTACTATACATGGTCGGTCTTGTTTTTTTTTTTAACAAAATAAAAAACGTCTTACTATACATGGTCGTTTTTTTTTTAACAAAATAATAAAACGCCTTACTATACATGGTCGTTTTTTTAACAAAATAAAAAACGCCTTACTATACATGATCGTTTTTTTAATAAAAAAACGCCTTACTATACATGGTCGTTTTTTTAGGGGGGAAAAAAACACCTGACTATACATGGTCGTTTTTTTTTACAAAATAAACGTCGTTTTTTTAGGGGGGGGAAAAAGGCCTTACTATACATGGTCGTTTTTTTAGGGGGGAAAAAACGCCTTACTATACATGGTCGTTTTTTTAGGGGGGAAAAAAAACGCCTTACTGTACATGGTCGTTTTTTTTTTAGGGGAAAAAAAACCCCGCCTTACTATACATGGTCGTTTTTTTTTTTTTATCAAAAAACGCCTTACTATACATGGTCGTTTTTTTAATCAAATAAAAAACGCCTTACTTTACTTGCTCGTTGTTTTAATAACAAAATAATTGCCTTACTATACATGGTCATTAAAAAATCCCCAAAAAAACGCCTTACTATACATGGTCGGGTTTTTTTTTAACATAAAAAAACGCCTTACTATACATGGTCGGTCTTGTTTTTTTTTTTAACAAAATAAAAAACGTCTTACTATACATGGTCGTTTTTTTTTTAACAAAATAATAAAACGCCTTACTATACATGGTCGTTTTTTTAACAAAATAAAAAACGCCTTACTATACATGATCGTTTTTTTAATAAAAAAAACGCCTTACTATACATGGTCGTTTTTTTAGGGGGGAAAAAAACACCTGACTATACATGGTCGTTTTTTTTTACAAAATAAACGTCGTTTTTTTAGGGGGGGGAAAAAGGCCTTACTATACATGGTCGTTTTTTTAGGGGGGAAAAAACGCCTTACTATACATGGTCGTTTTTTTAGGGGGGAAAAAAAACGCCTTACCATACATGGTCGTTTTTTTAGGGGGGAAAAAATGCCTTACTATACATGTTCGTTTTTTAGGGGGGGGGAAAAAACGCCTTACTATACATGGTCGTTTTTTTAGGGGGGAAAAAAAACGCCTTACTATACATGGTCGTTTTTTTAGGGGGGAAAAAACGCCTTACTATACATTGTCGTTTTTTTAGGGGGAAAAAAAACGCCTTACTATACATTGTCGTTTTTTAGGGGGGAAAAAACGCCTTACTATACATGGTCTTTTTTTTTTTTAGGGGGAAAAAAAAATGCCTTACTATACATGGTCGTTTTTTTAGGGGAGGAAAAGAAACGCCTTACGATACATGGTCGTTTTTTTATGGCGGGAAAAAACGCCTTACTATACATGGTCGTTTTTTTTTTTTTTACAAAATAAAAAACGCCTTACTATACATGGTCGATTTTTAGGGGGAAAAAAAACGCCTTACTATACATGGTCGTTTTTTTTTTTTACAAAATAAAAAACGCCTTACTTTACATGGTCGTTTATTTTTTTACAAAATAAAAAACGCCTTAGTATACATGGTCGTTATTTTAAGGGGGAAAAAAACGCCTTACGATACATGGTTGTTTTTTTTTAACAAAATAAAAAACACCTTACTATACATGGTCGTTTTTTTAACAAAATAAAAAACGCCTTACGATACATGGTCGTTTTTTTAGGGGGGAAAAAAAACGCCTTACTATACATGGACGTTTTTTTTTTAACAAAATAAAAAACGCCTTACTATACATGGTCGTTTTTTTAGGGGGGAAAAAAACGGCTTACCATACATGGTCGTTTTTTTAGGGGGAAAAAAATGCCTTACTATACATGGTCGTTTTTTTGTTTTGTTTTTTAAATAAAAAATGCCTTACTATACATGGTCGTTTTTTTTTTTTACAAAATAAAAAACGCCTTATTATACATGGTCGTTTTTTTAGGGGGGAAAAAACGCCTTACTATACATGGTTGTTTTTTTAGGGGGAAAAAAAACGCCTTACTATACATGGTCGTTTTTTTAACAAATTAATAAACGCCTTACTATACATTGTCGTTTTTTTAGGGGGGAAAAAAACGCCTTACTATACATGGTCGTTTTTTTAACAAAATAAAAAACGCCTTACTATACATGGTCGTTTTTTTAACAAAATTAAAAATGCCTTACTATACATGGTCATTTTTTTTAACAAAATAAAAAACGCCTTACTATACATGGTCGTTTTTTTAGGGGGAAAAAAAAACGCCTTACTATACATGGTCGTTTTTTTAGGGGGGAAAAAACGCCTTACTATATTATTATATATATATAGACCAACTGAGGCTTTCTCTCTCTTTCACTCAATGGAGTGGACAGACAGTAATTAATGCAATTTATTTTTTTCTTAAAAACAACCGTGTATAGTAACACAATTTTTTAAATGACTGTACAGTAAGGTGTTCAAAAAAAATTACCATGTATAGTGAGCTGTTTTTTTTTTTTTTAAATGAGCATGTATAATAAGGCATTTTTTTAAAGATGTTTTTTCCTTAAAAAACCATGTAGAGTAAAAAACTGAAGAAGAGACAATATATAGTAATACATGGTAGTAACTATACCTGGTAGTATTTTTTATTTTTATTTGCCTTACTATACATGGTCATAAAAAAAAAAAACTTAAAAAAAACACCTTGTTTTACATGCTCATTTTTTAATAACAAAATAATTGCCTATACATTACTATACATGGTCATTAAAAAAAAAAAAAAAAAAACGCCTTACTATACATGGTCGGGTTTTTTTTAGGGGGGGAAAAAAACCGCCTTACTAT
The DNA here is from genome assembly GCF_051991245.1 of Festucalex cinctus. Classification (NCBI taxonomy): domain Eukaryota; kingdom Metazoa; phylum Chordata; class Actinopteri; order Syngnathiformes; family Syngnathidae; genus Festucalex; species Festucalex cinctus. The sequence continues at coordinate 8,558,108 of NC_135431.1, read as the reverse complement.
ACATGGTCGTTTTTTTTTTTTAACAAAAAAAACGCCCTACTATACATGGTCGTTTTTTTTTTAGGGGGAAAAAAAACCCGCCTTACTATACATGGTCGTTTTTTTTTTAATCAAAACGCCTTACTATACATGGTCGTTTTTTTAATCAAATAAAAAACGCCTTACTTTACATGCTCGTTTTTTTAATAACAAAATAATTGCCTTACTATACATGGTCATTAAAAAAAAACAAAAAAAACGCCTTACTATACATGGTCGTTTTTTTTTTAGGGGAAAACCCCCCCCGCCTTACTATACATGGGCGTCTTTTTTTTTTTTATCAAAAAACGCCTTACTATACATGGTCGTTTTTTTTTTAATCAAAACGCCTTACTATACATGGTCGTTTTTTTAATCAAATAAAAAACGCCTTACTTTACATGCTCGTTTTTTTAATAACAAAATAATTGCCTTACTATACATGGTCGTTTTTTTTTTAGGGGAAAAAAAACCCCGCCTTACTATACATGGTCGTTTTTTTTTTTAATCAAAAAACGCCTTACTATACATGGTCGTTTTTTTAATCAAATAAAAAACGCCTTACTTTACTTGCTCGTTGTTTTAATAACAAAATAATTGCCTTACTATACATGGTCATTAAAAAATCCCCAAAAAAACGCCTTACTATACATGGTCGGGTTTTTTTTTAACAACATAAAAAAACGCCTTTCTATACATGGTCGGTCTTGTTTTTTTTTTTAACAAAATAAAAAACGTCTTACTATACATGGTCGTTTTTTTTTAACAAAATAATAAAACGCCTTACTATACATGGTCGTTTTTTTAACAAAATAAAAAACGCCTTACTATACATGGTCGTTTTTTTAATAAAAAAACGCCTTACTATACATGGTCGTTTTTTTAGGGGGGGAAAAAACACCTGACTATACATGGTCGTTTTTTTTTACAAAATAAACGTCGTTTTTTTAGGGGGGGGAAAAAGGCCTTACTATACATGGTCGTTTTTTTAGGGGGGAAAAAACGCCTTACTATACATGGTCGTTTTTTTAGGGGGGAAAAAAAACGCCTTACCATACATGGTCGTTTTTTTAGGGGGGAAAAAACGCCTTACTATACATGTTCGTTTTTTAGGGGGGGGGGGAAAAAACGCCTTACTATACATGGTCGTTTTTTTAGGGGGGAAAAAAAACGCCTTACTATACATGGTCGTTTTTTTAGGGGGGAAAAAACGCCTTACTATACATTGTCGTTTTTTTAGGGGGAAAAAAAACGCCTTACTATACATTGTCGTTTTTTAGGGGGGAAAAAACGCCTTACTATACATGGTCTTTTTTTTTTAGGGGGAAAAAAAAATGCCTTACTATACATGGTCGTTTTTTTTTTTTACAAAATAAAAAACGCCTTACTATACATGGTCGATTTTTAGGGGGAAAAAAAACGACTTACTATACATGGTCGTTTTTTTTTTTTACAAAATAAAAAACGCCTTACTTTACATGGTCGTTTTTTTTTTACAAAATAAAAAACGCCTTAGTATACATGGTCGTTATTTTAAGGGGGAAAAAAACGCCTTACGATACATGGTTGTTTTTTTTTAACAAAATAAAAAACACCTTACTATACATGGTCGTTTTTTTAACAAAATAAAAAACGCCTTACGATACATGGTCGTTTTTTTAGGGGGGAAAAAAAACGCCTTACTATACATGGACGTTTTTTTAGGGGGAAAAAAAAACGCCTTACTATACATGGTCGTTTTTTTTTTTAACAAAATAAAAAACGCCTTACTATACATGGTCGTTTTTTTCGGGGGGAAAAAAACGGCTTACCATACATGGTCGTTTTTTTAGGGGGAAAAAAATGCCTTACTATACATGGTAGTTTTTTGGGGGGGGAAAAAACGCCTTACTATACATGGTCGTTTTTTTTAGGGGAGGAAAAGAAACGCCTTACGATACATGGTCGTTTTTTTATGGCGGGAAAAAACGCCTTACTATACATGGTCGTTTTTTTTTTTTTTACAAAATAAAAAACGCCTTACTATACATGGTCGATTTTTAGGGGGAAAAAAAACGCCTTACTATACATGGTCGTTTTTTTTTTTTACAAAATAAAAAACGCCTTACTTTACATGGTCGTTTTTTTTTTTACAAAATAAAAAACGCCTTAGTATACATGGTCGTTATTTTAAGGGGGAAAAAAACGCCTTACGATACATGGTTGTTTTTTTTTAACAAAATAAAAAACACCTTACTATACATGGTCGTTTTTTTAACAAAATAAAAAACGCCTTACGATACATGGTCGTTTTTTTAGGGGGGAAAAAAAACGCCTTACTATACATGGACGTTTTTTTTTTAACAAAATAAAAAACGCCTTACTATACATGGTCGTTTTTTTAGGGGGGAAAAAAACGGCTTACCATACATGGTCGTTTTTTTAGGGGGAAAAAAATGCCTTACTATACATGGTCGTTTTTTTGTTTTGTTTTTTAAATAAAAAATGCCTTACTATACATGGTCGTTTTTTTTTTTACAAAATAAAAAACGCCTTATTATACATGGTCGTTTTTTTAGGGGGGAAAAAACGCCTTACTATACATGGTTGTTTTTTTAGGGGGAAAAAAAACGCCTTACTATACATGGTCGTTTTTTTAACAAATTAATAAACGCCTTACTATACATTGTCGTTTTTTTAGGGGGAAAAAAAACGCCTTACTATACATGGTCGTTTTTTTAACAAAATAAAAAACGCCTTACTATACATGGTCGTTTTTTTAACAAAATTAAAAATGCCTTACTATACATGGTCATTTTTTTTAACAAAATAAAAAACGCCTTACTATACATGGTCGTTTTTTTAGGGGGAAAAAAAAACGCCTTACTATACATGGTCGTTTTTTTAGGGGGGAAAAAACGCCTTACTATATTATTATATATATATAGACCAACTGAGGCTTTCTCTCTCTTTCACTCAATGGAGTGGACAGACAGTAATTAATGCAATTTATTTTTTTCTTAAAAACAACCGTGTATAGTAACACAATTTTTTAAATGACTGTACAGTAAGGTGTTCAAAAAAAATTACCATGTATAGTGAGCTGTTTTTTTTTTTTTTAAATGAGCATGTATAATAAGGCATTTTTTTAAAGATGTTTTTTCCTTAAAAAACCATGTAGAGTAAAAAACTGAAGAAGAGACAATATATAGTAATACATGGTAGTAACTATACCTGGTAGTATTTTTTATTTTTATTTGCCTTACTATACATGGTCATAAAAAAAAAAAACTTAAAAAAAACACCTTGTTTTACATGCTCATTTTTTAATAACAAAATAATTGCCTATACATTACTATACATGGTCATTAAAAAAAAAAAAAAAAAAACGCCTTACTATACATGGTCGGGTTTTTTTTAGGGGGGGAAAAAAACCGCCTTACTATACATGGTCGTTTTTTTTTTTTAACAAAAAAAACGCCCTACTATACATGGTCGTTTTTTTTTTAGGGGGAAAAAAACCCCGCCTTACTATACATGGTCGTTTTTTTTTTAATCAAAACGCCTTACTATACATGGTCGTTTTTTTAATCAAATAAAAAACGCCTTACTTTACATGCTCGTTTTTTTAATAACAAAATAATTGCCTTACTATACATGGTCATTAAAAAAAAACAAAAAAAACGCCTTACTATACATGGTCGTTTTTTTTTTAGGGGAAAAACCCCCCCGCCTTACTATACATGGGCGTCTTTTTTTTTTTATCAAAAAACGCCTTACTATACATGGTCGTTTTTTTTTTAATCAAAACGCCTTACTATACATGGTCGTTTTTTTAATCAAATAAAAAACGCCTTACTTTACATGCTCGTTTTTTTAATAACAAAATAATTGCCTTACTATACATGGTCGTTTTTTTTTAGGGGAAAAAAAACCCCGCCTTACTATACATGGTCGTTTTTTTTTTTAATCAAAAAACGCCTTACTATACATGGTCGTTTTTTTAATCAAATAAAAAACGCCTTACTTTACTTGCTCGTTGTTTTAATAACAAAATAATTGCCTTACTATACATGGTCATTAAAAAATCCCCAAAAAAACGCCTTACTATACATGGTCGGGTTTTTTTTTAACAACATAAAAAAACGCCTTTCTATACATGGTCGGTCTTGTTTTTTTTTTTAACAAAATAAAAAACGTCTTACTATACATGGTCGTTTTTTTTTAACAAAATAATAAAACGCCTTACTATACATGGTCGTTTTTTTAACAAAATAAAAAACGCCTTACTATACATGGTCGTTTTTTTAATAAAAAAACGCCTTACTATACATGGTCGTTTTTTTAGGGGGGAAAAAAACACCTGACTATACATGGTCGTTTTTTTTTACAAAATAAACGTCGTTTTTTTAGGGGGGGGGAAAAGGCCTTACTATACATGGTCGTTTTTTTAGGGGGGAAAAAACGCCTTACTATACATGGTCGTTTTTTTAGGGGGGAAAAAAAACGCCTTACCATACATGGTCGTTTTTTTAGGGGGGAAAAAACGCCTTACTATACATGTTCGTTTTTTAGGGGGGGGGGAAAAAACGCCTTACTATACATGGTCGTTTTTTTAGGGGGGAAAAAAAACGCCTTACTATACATGGTCGTTTTTTTAGGGGGGAAAAAACGCCTTACTATACATTGTCGTTTTTTTAGGGGGAAAAAAAACGCCTTACTATACATTGTCGTTTTTTAGGGGGGAAAAAACGCCTTACTATACATGGTCTTTTTTTTTTAGGGGGAAAAAAAATGCCTTACTATACATGGTCGTTTTTTTAGGGGAGGAAAAGAAACGCCTTACGATACATGGTCGTTTTTTTATGGCGGGAAAAAACGCCTTACTATACATGGTCGTTTTTTTTTTTTACAAAATAAAAAACGCCTTACTATACATGGTCGATTTTTAGGGGGAAAAAAAACGACTTACTATACATGGTCGTTTTTTTTTTTTACAAAATAAAAAACGCCTTACTTTACATGGTCGTTTTTTTTTTACAAAATAAAAAACGCCTTAGTATACATGGTCGTTATTTTAAGGGGGAAAAAAACGCCTTACGATACATGGTTGTTTTTTTTTAACAAAATAAAAAACACCTTACTATACATGGTCGTTTTTTTAACAAAATAAAAAACGCCTTACGATACATGGTCGTTTTTTTAGGGGGGAAAAAAAACGCCTTACTATACATGGACGTTTTTTTAGGGGGAAAAAAAAACGCCTTACTATACATGGTCGTTTTTTTTTTTAACAAAATAAAAAACGCCTTACTATACATGGTCGTTTTTTTCGGGGGGAAAAAAACGGCTTACCATACATGGTCGTTTTTTTAGGGGGAAAAAAATGCCTTACTATACATGGTAGTTTTTTGGGGGGGAAAAAAACGCCTTACTATACATGGTCGTTTTTTTAACAAAATAAAAAACGCCTTACTATACATGGTCGTTTTTTTTTAGGGGGAAAAAAAACGCCTTATATACATGGTTGTTTTTTTTAACAAAATAAAAAAACGCCTTACTATACATGGTCGTTTTTTTGTTTTGTTTTTTAAATAAAAAATGCCTTACTATACATGGTCGTTTTTTTTTTTTTACAAAATAAAAAACGCCTTACTATACATGGTCGTTTTTTTAGGGGGGAAAAAACGCCTTACTATACATGGTTGTTTTTTTAGGGGGAAAAAAAACGCCTTACTATACATGGTCGTTTTTTTAACAAATTCATAAACGCCTTACTATACATTGTCGTTTTTTTAGGGGGGAAAAAAACGCCTTACTATACATGGTCGTTTTTTTAACAAAATAAAAAACGCCTTACTATACATGGTCGTTTTTTTAACAAAATAAAAAATGCCTTACTATACATGGTCATTTTTTTTAACAAAATAAAAAACGCCTTACTATACATGGTCGTTTTTTTAGGGGGAAAAAAAAACGCCTTACTATACATGGTCGTTTTTTTAGGGGGAAAAAAAACGCCTTACTATACATGGTCGTTTTTTTAGGGGGGAAAAAAAACGCCTTACTATACATGGTCGTTTTTTTAGGGGGGAAAAAAACGCCTTACTATACATGGTCGTTTTTTTAGGGGGGAAAAAACGCCTTACTATACATTGTCGTTTTTTTAGGGGGAAAAAAAACGCCTTACTATACATTGTCGTTTTTTAGGGGGGAAAAAAACGCCTTACTATACATGGTCGTTTTTTTAATCAAATAAAAAAAACCTTACTATACATTGTCGTTTTTTTTTTTTTTTTTACAAAATAAAAAACGCCTTACTATACATGGTCGATTTTTAGGGGGAAAAAAAACGCCTTACTATACATGGTCGTTTTTTTTAACAAAATAAAAAACGCCTTACTATACATAGTCGTTTTTTTAGGGGGAAAAAAAACGCCTTACTATACATGGTCGTTTTTTTTTTTACAAAATAAAAATCGCTTTACTATACATGGTCGTTTTTTTAACAAAATAAAAAACGCCTTACTATACATGGTCGTTTTTTTAGGGGGGAAAAAAAACGCCTTACTATACATGGTCGTTTTTTTAACAAAATAAAAAACGCCTTACTATACATGGTCGTTTTATAAGGGGGAAAAAAAACGCCTTACTATACATGGTCGTTTTTTTTTTTTAACAAAATAAAAAAGACCTTACTATACATGGTCGTTTTTTTAGGGGGGGAAAAAAACGCCTTACTATAAATGGTCATTTTTTTTTTTTCAAAATAAAAAACGCCTTACTATACATGGTCGATTTTTAGGGGGGGAAAAAACGCCTTACTATACATGGTCGTTTTTTTTAACAAAATAAAAATCGCCTTACTATACATGGTCGTTTTTTTAACAAAATAAAAAACGCCTTACTATACATGGTCGTTTTTTTAGGGGGAAAAAAAACGCCTTACTATACATGGTCGTTTTTTTAGGGGGGAAAAAAAACGCCTTACTATACATGGTCGTTTTTTTAGGGGGGAAAAAAAACGCCTTACTATACATGGTCGTTTTTTTAGGGGGGAAAAAAACGCCTTACTATACATGGTCGTTTTTTTAGGGGGGAAAAAACGCCTTACTATACATTGTCGTTTTTTTAGGGGGAAAAAAAACGCCTTACTATACATTGTCGTTTTTTAGGGGGGAAAAAAAAACGCCTTACTATACATGGTCGTTTTTTTAATCAAATAAAAAAAACCTTACTATACATTGTCGTTTTTTTTTTTTTTTTACAAAATAAAAAACGCCTTACTATACATGGTCGATTTTTAGGGGGAAAAAAAACGCCTTACTATACATGGTCGTTTTTTTTAACAAAATAAAAAACGCCTTACTATACATAGTCGTTTTTTTAGTGGGAAAAAAAACGCCTTACTATACATGGTCGTTTTTTTTTTTTACAAAATAAAAATCGGTTTACTATACATGGTCGTTTTTTTTTTTTTTTTACAAAAATAAAAAACGCCTTACTATACATGGTCTTTTTTTTTTTTTAACAAAATAAAAAACACCCTTACTATACATGGTCGATTTTTAGGGGGAAAAAAAACGCCTTACTATACACTGTCGTTTTTTTTAACAAAATAAAAAACGCCTTACTATACATAGTCGTTTTTTTAGGGGGAAAAAAAACGCCTTACTATACATGGTCGTTTTTTTTTTTACAAAATAAAAATCGCTTTACTATACATGGTCGTTTTTTTAACAAAATAAAAAACGCCTTACTATACATGGTCGTTTTTTTAGGGGGGGAAAAAAACGCCTTACTATACATGGTCGTTTTTTTAACAAAATAAAAAACGCCTTACTATACATGGCCGTTTTTTTAGGGGGGAAAAAAAACGCCTTACTATACATGGTCGTTTTTTTAACAAAATAAAAAACGCCTTACTATACATGGTCGATTTTTAGGGGGAAAAAAAACGCCTTACTATACATGGTCGTTTTTTTAACAAAATAAAAAACGCCTTACTATACATGGTCGTTTTATAAGGGGGAAAAAAAACGCCTTACTATACATGGTCGTTTTTTTTTTTTAACAAAAAAAACACCTTACTATACATGGTCGTTTTTTTAGGGGGGAAAAAAACGCCTTACTATACATGGTCGTTTTTTTAGGGGGGAAAAAAACGGCTTACCATACATGGTCGTTTTTTTAGGGGGGAAAAAAATGCCTTACTATACATGGTAGTTTTTTGGGGGGGAAAAAACGCCTTACTATACATGGTCGTTTTTTTAACAAAATAAAAAACGCCTTACTATACATGGTCATTTTTTTAGGGGGGAAAAACGCCTTACTATACATGGTTGTTTTTTTTAACAAATTAAAAAACGCCTTACTATACATGGTCGTTTTTTTGTTTGTTTTTTAAAATAAAAAATGCCTTACTATACATGGTCGTTTTTTTAGGGGGGAAAAAACGCCTTACTATACATGGTTGTTTTTTTTAACAAATTAAAAAACGCCTTACTATACATGGTCGTTTTTTTTTAACATAATAAAAAACGCCTTACTATACATGGTCGTTTTTTTAGGGGGAAAAAAAACGCCTTCCTATACATGGTCGTTTTTTTAACAAAATCAAAAACGCCTTACTATACATGGTCGTTTTTTTAACAAAATAAAAAACGCCTTACTATACATGGTCATTTATTTTAGGGGGAAAAAAAACGCCTTACTATACATGGTCATTTTTTTTAACAAAATAAAAAACGCCTTACTATACATGGTCGTTTTTTTAGGGGGAAAAAAAACGCCTTACTATACATGGTCGTTTTTTAGGGGGAAAAAAAAACGCCTTAGTATACATGGTCGGGGTTTTTTTTTACAAAATAAAAAACGTCTTACTATACATGGTCGTTTTTTTTTTTTACAAAATAAAAATCGCTTTACTATACATGGTCGTTTTTTTTTTTTTTTTTTACAAAAATAAAAAACGCCTTACTATACATGGTCTTTTTTTTTTTTTTTAACAAAATAAAAAACACCCTTACTATACATGGTCGATTTTTAGGGGGGAAAAAAACGCCTTACTATACACTGTCGTTTTTTTTTAGGGGGAAAAAAAAATGCCTTACTATACATGGTCGTTTTTTTAGGGGAGGAAAAGAAACGCCTTACGATACATGGTCGTTTTTTTATGGCGGGAAAAAACGCCTTACTATACATGGTCGTTTTTTTTTTGTACAAAATAAAAAACGCCTTACTATACATGGTCGATTTTTAGGGGGAAAAAAAACGACTTACTATACATGGTCGTTGTTTTTTTTTACAAAATAAAAAACGCCTTACTTTACATGGTCGTTTTTTTTTTACAAAATAAAAAACGCCTTAGTATACATGGTCGTTATTTTAAGGGGGAAAAAAACGCCTTACGATACATGGTTGTTTTTTTTTAACAAAATAAAAAACACCTTACTATACATGGTCGTTTTTTTAACAAAATAAAAAACGCCTTACGATACATGGTCGTTTTTTTAGGGGGGGAAAAAAACGCCTTACTATACATGGACGTTTTTTTAGGGGGAAAAAAAAACGCCTTACTATACATGGTCGTTTTTTTTTTTAACAAAATAAAAAACGCCTTACTATACATGGTCGTTTTTTTCGGGGGGAAAAAAACGGCTTACCATACATGGTCGTTTTTTTAGGGGGAAAAAAATGCCTTACTATACATGGTAGTTTTTTGGGGGGGAAAAAAACGCCTTACTATACATGGTCGTTTTTTTAACAAAATAAAAAACGCCTTACTATACATGGTCGTTTTTTTTTAGGGGGAAAAAAAACGCCTTATATACATGGTTGTTTTTTTTAACAAAATAAAAAAACGCCTTACTATACATGGTCGTTTTTTTGTTTTGTTTTTTAAATAAAAAATGCCTTACTATACATGGTCGTTTTTTTTTTTTTACAAAATAAAAAACGCCTTACTATACATGGTCGTTTTTTTAGGGGGGAAAAAACGCCTTACTATACATGGTTGTTTTTTTAGGGGGAAAAAAAACGCCTTACTATACATGGTCGTTTTTTTAACAAATTCATAAACGCCTTACTATACATTGTCGTTTTTTTAGGGGGGAAAAAAACGCCTTACTATACATGGTCGTTTTTTTAACAAAATAAAAAACGCCTTACTATACATGGTCGTTTTTTTAACAAAATAAAAAATGCCTTACTATACATGGTCATTTTTTTTAACAAAATAAAAAACGCCTTACTATACATGGTCGTTTTTTTAGGGGGAAAAAAAAACGCCTTACTATACATGGTCGTTTTTTTAGGGGGAAAAAAAACGCCTTACTATACATGGTCGTTTTTTTAGGGGGGAAAAAAAATGCCTTACTATACATGGTCGTTTTTTTAGGGGGGAAAAAAACGCCTTACTATACATGGTCGTTTTTTTAGGGGGGAAAAAACGCCTTACTATACATTGTCGTTTTTTTAGGGGGAAAAAAAACGCCTTACTATACATTGTCGTTTTTTAGGGGGGAAAAAAACGCCTTACTATACATGGTCGTTTTTTTAATCAAATAAAAAAAACCTTACTATACATTGTCGTTTTTTTTTTTTTTTTTACAAAATAAAAAACGCCTTACTATACATGGTCGATTTTTAGGGGGAAAAAAAACGCCTTACTATACATGGTCGTTTTTTTTAACAAAATAAAAAACGCCTTACTATACATAGTCGTTTTTTTAGGGGGAAAAAAAACGCCTTACTATACATGGTCGTTTTTTTTTTTACAAAATAAAAATCGCTTTACTATACATGGTCGTTTTTTTTTTTTTTTTACAAAATAAAAAACGCCTTACTATACATGGTCTTTTTTTTTTAACAAAATAAAAAACACCCTTACTATACATGGTCGATTTTTAGGGGGGAAAAAAACGCCTTACTATACACTGTCGTTTTTTTTAACAAAATAAAAAACGCCTTACTATACATAGTCGTTTTTTTAGGGGGAAAAAAAACGCCTTACTATACATGGTCGTTTTTTTTTTTACAAAATAAAAATCGCTTTACTATACATGGTCGTTTTTTTAACAAAATAAAAAACGCCTTACTATACATGGTCGTTTTTTTAGGGGGGAAAAAAAACGCCTTACTATACATGGTCGTTTTTTTAACAAAATAAAAAACGCCTTACTATACATGGTCGTTTTATAAGGGGGAAAAAAAACGCCTTACTATACATGGTCGTTTTTTTTTTTTAACAAAATAAAAAAGACCTTACTATACATGGTCGTTTTTTTAGGGGGGGAAAAAAACGCCTTACTATAAATGGTCTTTTTTTTTTTTTCAAAATAAAAAACGCCTTACTATACATGGTCGATTTTTAGGGGGGGAAAAAACGCCTTACTATACATGGTCGTTTTTTTTAACAAAATAAAAATCGCCTTACTATACATGGTCGTTTTTTTAACAAAATAAAAAACGCCTTACTATACATGGTCGTTTTTTTAGGGGGAAAAAAAACGCCTTACTATACATGGTCGTTTTTTTAGGGGGGAAAAAAAACGCCTTACTATACATGGTCGTTTTTTTAGGGGGAAAAAAAAACGCCTTACTATACATGGTCGTTTTTTTAGGGGGGAAAAAAACGCCTTACTATACATGGTCGTTTTTTTAGGGGGGAAAAAACGCCTTACTATACATTGTCGTTTTTTTAGGGGGAAAAAAAACGCCTTACTATACATTGTCGTTTTTTAGGGGGGAAAAAAAAACGCCTTACTATACATGGTCGTTTTTTTAATCAAATAAAAAAAACCTTACTATACATTGTCGTTTTTTGTTTTTTTTTACAAAATAAAAAACGCCTTACTATACATGGTCGATTTTTAGGGGGAAAAAAAACGCCTTACTATACATGGTCGTTTTTTTTAACAAAATAAAAAACGCCTTACTATACATAGTCGTTTTTTTAGTGGGAAAAAAAACGCCTTACTATACATGGTCGTTTTTTTTTTTACAAAATAAAAATCGCTTTACTATACATGGTCGTTTTTTTTTTTTTTTACAAAAATAAAAAACGCCTTACTATACATGGTCTTTTTTTTTTTAACAAAATAAAAAACACCCTTACTATACATGGTCGATTTTTAGGGGGAAAAAAAACGCCTTACTATACACTGTCGTTTTTTTTTAACAAAATAAAAAACGCCTTACTATACATAGTCGTTTTTTTAGGGGGAAAAAAAACGCCTTACTATACATGGTCGTTTTTTTTTTTACAAAATAAAAATCGCTTTACTATACATGGTCGTTTTTTTAACAAAATAAAAAACGCCTTACTATACATGGCCGTTTTTTTAGGGGGGAAAAAAAACGCCTTACTATACATGGTCGTTTTTTTAACAAAATAAAAAACGCCTTACTATACATGGTCGATTTTTAGGGGGAAAAAAAACGCCTTACTATACATGGTCGTTTTTTTAACAAAATAAAAAACGCCTTACTATACATGGTCGTTTTATAAGGGGGAAAAAAAACGCCTTACTATACATGGTCGTTTTTTTTTTTTAACAAAAAAAACACCTTACTATACATGGTCGTTTTTTTAGGGGGGAAAAAAACGCCTTACTATACATGGTCGTTTTTTTAGGGGGGAAAAAAACGGCTTACCATACATGGTCGTTTTTTTAGGGGGGAAAAAAATGCCTTACTATACATGGTAGTTTTTTGGGGGGGAAAAAACGCCTTACTATACATGGTCGTTTTTTTAACAAAATAAAAAACGCCTTACTATACATGGTCATTTTTTTAGGGGGGAAAAACGCCTTACTATACATGGTTGTTTTTTTTAACAAATTAAAAAACGCCTTACTATACATGGTCGTTTTTTTGTTTGTTTTTTAAAATAAAAAATGCCTTACTATACATGGTCGTTTTTTTAGGGGGGAAAAAACGCCTTACTATACATGGTTGTTTTTTTTAACAAATTAAAAAACGCCTTACTATACATGGTCGTTTTTTTTTAACATAATAAAAAACGCCTTACTATACATGGTCGTTTTTTTAGGGGGAAAAAAAAGCCTTCCTATACATGGTCGTTTTTTTAACAAAATCAAAAACGCCTTACTATACATGGTCGTTTTTTTAACAAAATAAAAAACGCCTTACTATACATGGTCATTTATTTTAGGGGGAAAAAAAACGCCTTACTATACATGGTCATTTTTTTTAACAAAATAAAAAACGCCTTACTATACATGGTCGTTTTTTTAGGGGGAAAAAAAACGCCTTACTATACATGGTCGTTTTTTAGGGGGAAAAAAAAACGCCTTAGTATACATGGTCGGGTTTTTTTTTTACAAAATAAAAATCGCTTTACTATACATGGTCGTTTTTTTTTTTTTTTTTACAAAAATAAAAAACGCCTTACTATACATGGTCTTTTTTTTTTTTTTAACAAAATAAAAAACACCCTTACTATACATGGTCGATTTTTAGGGGGGAAAAAAACGCCTTACTATACACTGTCGTTTTTTTTAACAAAATAAAAAACGCCTTACTATACATAGTCGTTTTTTTAGGGGGAAAAAAAACGCCTTACTATACATGGTCGTTTTTTTTTTTACAAAATAAAAATCGCTTTACTATACATGGTCGTTTTTTTAACAAAATAAAAAACGCCTTACTATACATGGTCGTTTTTTTAGGGGGGGAAAAAACGCCTTACTATACATGGTCGTTTTTTTAACAAAATAAAAAATGCCTTACTATACATGGCCGTTTTTTTAGGGGGGAAAAAAAACGCCTTACTATACATGGTCGTTTTTTTTTAACATAATAAAAAACGCCTTACTATACATGGTCGTTTTTTTAGGGGGAAAAAAAAAACGCCTTACTATACATGGTCGTTTTTTTAACAAAATAAAAAACGCCTTACTATACATGGTCATTTTTTTTAGGGGGAAAAAAAACGCCTTACTATACATGGTCATTTTTTTTAACAAAATAAAAAACGCCTTACTATACATGGTCGTTTTGTTAGGGGGGAAAAAAAACGCCTTACTATACATGGTCGTTTTTTAGGGGGGAAAAAAAACGCCTTAGTATACATGGTCGGGGTTTTTTTTACAAAATAAAAAACGTCTTACTATACATGGTCGTTTTTTTAACAAAATAAAAAACGCCTTACTATACGTGGTCGTTTTTTTAGGGGGGGAAAAAAATGCCTTACTATACATGGTCGTTTTTTTAACAAAATAAAAAACGCCTTACTATACATGGTCGTTTTATTAGGGGGAAAAAAAACGCCTTACTATACATGGTCGTTTTTTTTTTTAACAAAATAAAAAACACCTTACTATACATGGTCGTTTTTTTAGGGGGAAAAAAAAAACGCCTTACCATACATGGTCGTTTTTTTAGGGGGGAAAAAAACGCCTTACAATACATGGTCGTTTTTTTTTTTACAAAATAAAAAACGCCTAACGATACATGGTCGTTTTTTTAGGGGGAAAAAAAACGCCTTACTATACATGGTCGTTTTTTTAACAAAATAAAAAACGCCTTACTATACATGGTCGTTTTTTTAACAAAATAAAAAACGCCTTACTATACATAGTCGTTTTTTTAGGGGGAAAAAAAACGCCTTACTATACATGGTCGTTTTTTTTTTTACAAAATAAAAATCGCTTTACTCTACATGGTCGTTTTTTTAACAAAATAAAAAACGCCTTACTATACATGGTCGTTTTTTTAGGGGGGGAAAAAACGCCTTACTATACATGGTCGTTTTTTTAACAAAATAAAAAACGCCTTACTATACATGGCCGTTTTTTTAGGGGGGAAAAAAAAACGCCTTACTATACATGGTCGTTTTTTTAGGGGGGAGAAAAAACGCCTTACTATACATGGTCGTTTTTTTAGGGGGAAAAAAATGCCTTACTATACATGGTCGTTTTTTTAGGGGGAGAAAAAAACGCCTTACTATACATGGTTGTTTTTTTTACAAAATAAAAAACGCCTTACTATACATGGTCGTTTATTTTTAGGGGGAAAAAAACGCCTTACTATACATGGTCTTTTTTTAGGGGGGGAAAAAAAACGCCTTACTATATATACATGGTCGTTTTTTTTAACAAAATAAAAAATGCCTTACTATACATGGTCGTTTTTTTAGGGGGGGAAAAAAACGCCTTACTATACATGGTCGTTTTTTTAGGGGGAAAAAAAACGCCTTACTATACATGGTAGTTTTTATTAACGAAATAAAAAACGCCTTACTATACATGGTTGTTTTTTTTTTACAAAATGAAAAATGCCTTACTATACATGGTCGTTTTTTTAGGGGGGGAAAAAACGCCTTACTATACATGGTCGTTTTTAGGGGGGTAAAAAACGCCTTACTATACATGGTCTTTTTTTTTTAGGGGGAAAGAAAACGCCTTACTATACATGGTCGTTATTTTTAACAAAATAAAAAACGCCTTACTATACATGGTCGTTTTTTTAGGGGGAAAAAAAACCGCCTTACTATACATGGTAGTTTTTTAACAAAATAAAAAAAGCCTTACTATACATGGTCGTTTTTTTTAACAAAATAAAAAACGCCTTACTATACATGGTCGTTTTATTAGGGGGAAAAAACGCCTTACGATACATGGTCGTTTTTTTTACAAAATAAAAAACGCCTTACTATACATGGTCGTTTTTTTAGGGGGAAAAAAAACGCCTTACTATACATGGTCGTTTTTTAGGGGGGAAAAAAACGCCTTACTATACATGGTTGTTTTTTTAGGGGGGAAAAAAACGCCTTACTATATACATGGTCGTTTTTTTAGGGGGAAAAAAAACCGCCTTACGATACATGGTCGTTTTTTTTAACAAAATAAAAAACGCCTTACTATACATGGTCGTTTTATTAGGGGGGGAAAAACGTCGTTTTTTTAGGGGGGAAAAAAAACGCCTTACTATACATGGTCGTTTTTTTAGGGGGGAAAAAAAATGCCTTACTATACATGGTCATTTTTTTAACAAAATAAAAAACGCCTTACTATACATGGTCGTTTTTTTAGGGAAAAAAAAAACGCCTTACTATACATGGTCGTTTTTTTAGGGGGGGGAAAAACGCCTTACTATACATGGTCGTTTTTTTAGGGGGAAAAAAAACGCCTTACTATACATGGTCTTTTTTTTAGGGGGAAAAAAAACGCCTTACTATACATGGTTGTTTTTTTAGGGGGGAAAAAAACGCCTTACTATACATGGTCGTTTTTTTAGGGGGAAAAAAAGCGCCTTATGATACATGGTCGTTTTTTTTAACAAAATAAAAAACGCCTTACTATACATGGTCGTTTTATTAGGGGGGGAAAAACGCCTTACTATACATGGTCGTTTTTTTAACAAAATAAAAAACGCCTTACTATACGTGGTCGTTTTTTTAGGGGGGGAAAAAAACGCCTTACTATACATGGTCGTTTTTTTAACAAAATAAAAAACGCCTTACTATACATGATCGTTTTTTTAGGGGGGAAAAAAACGCCTTACCATACATGGTCGTTTTTTTTT
The DNA here is from genome assembly GCF_051991245.1 of Festucalex cinctus. Taxonomy (NCBI): domain Eukaryota; kingdom Metazoa; phylum Chordata; class Actinopteri; order Syngnathiformes; family Syngnathidae; genus Festucalex; species Festucalex cinctus. The sequence continues at coordinate 8,541,560 of NC_135431.1, read as the reverse complement.
TACAAAATAAAAAACGCCTAACGATACATGGTCGTTTTTTTAGGGGGAAAAGAAACGCCTTACTATCCATGGTCGTTTTTGGGTTTTTTTTACAAAATAAACGCCTTACTATACATGGTCGTTTTTTTAGGGGGGGAAAAAACGCCTTACTATACATGGTCATTTTTTTTAACAAAATAAAAAACGCCTTACGATACGTGGTCGTTTTTTTAGGGGGAAAAAAACGCCTTACTATACATGGTCGTTTTTTTTAACAAAATAAAAAACGCCTTACTATACATGGTCGTTTTTTTTTAACAAAATAAAAAATGCCTTACTATACATGGTCGTTTTTTTTTTTACAAAATAAAAAACGCCTTATTATACATGATCGTTATATTAGGGGGGGAAAAACCGCCTTACTATACATGGTCGTTTTTTTAGGGGAAAAAAAAACACCTTACTATACATGGTTGTTTTTTTAATCAAATAAAAAACGCCTTACTATACATGGTCGTTTTTTTTAGGGGGGGAAAAACGCCTTACTATACATGGTCGTTTTTTTAATCAAATAAAAAACGCCTTACTATACATGGTCGTTTTTTTAGGGGGAAAAAAAACGCCTTACTATACATGGTCGTTTTTTTAGGGGGGGAAAAAACGCCTTACTATACATGGTCGTTTTTTTAGGGGGAAAAAAAAACGCCTTACTATACATGGACGTTTTTTTTTTTTTTTACAAAATAAAAAACGCCTTACTATACATGGTCTTTTTTTTTTTAACAAAATAAAAAACGCCTTACTATACATGGTCGATTTTTAGGGGGAAAAAAAACGCCTTACTATACATGGTCGTTTTTTTTAACAAAATAAAAAACGCCTTACTATACATGGTCGTTTTTTTTAATCAAATAAAAAACGCCTTACTATAAATGGTCATTTTTTTTAACAAAATAAACGCCTTACGATACATGGTCGTTTTTTTAGGGGGGAAAAAAACGCCTTACTATACATGGTCGTTTTTTTAGGGGGGAGAAAAAACGCCTTACTATACATGGTCGTTTTTTTAGGGGGAAAAAAATGCCTTACTATACATGGTCGTTTTTTTAGGGGGAGAAAAAAACGCCTTACTATACATGGTCGTTTATTTTTAGGGGGAAAAAAACGCCTTACTATACATGGTCTTTTTTTAGGGGGGGAAAAAAAACGCCTTACTATATATACATGGTCGTTTTTTTTAACAAAATAAAAAATGCCTTACTATACATGGTCGTTTTTTTAGGGGGGAAAAAAACGCCTTACTATACATGGTCGTTTTTTTAGGGGGGAAAAAAACGCCTTACTATACATGGTAGTTTTTATTAACGAAATAAAAAACGCCTTACTATACATGGTCGTTTTTTTAGGGGGGAAAAAAACGCCTTACTATACATGGTAGTTTTTATTAACGAAATAAAAAACGCCTTACTATACATGGTAGTTTTTATTAACGAAATAAAAAACGCCTTACTATACATGGTCGTTTTTTTAGGGGGGGAAAAAACGCCTTACTATACATGGTCTTTTTTTTTAGGGGGAAAGAAAACGCCTTACTATACATGGTCGTTATTTTTAACAAAATAAAAAACGCCTTACTATACATGGTCGTTTTTTTAGGGGGAAAAAAAAACGCCTTACTATACATGGTAGTTTTTTTAACAAAATAAAAAAAGCCTTACTATACATGGTCGTTTTTTTTAACAAAATAAAAAACGCCTTACTATACATAGTCGTTTTTTTAGGGGGAAAAAAAACGCCTTACTATACATGGTCGTTTTTTTTTTTACAAAATAAAAATCGCTTTACTATACATGGTCGTTTTTTTAACAAAATAAAAAACGCCTTACTATACATGGTCGTTTTTTTAGGGGGGAAAAAAAACGCCTTACTATACATGGTCGTTTTTTTAACAAAATAAAAAACGCCTTACTATACATGGTCGTTTTATAAGGGGGAAAAAAAACGCCTTACTATACATGGTCGTTTTTTTTTTTTAACAAAATAAAAAAGACCTTACTATACATGGTCGTTTTTTTAGGGGGGGAAAAAAACGCCTTACTATAAATGGTCTTTTTTTTTTTTTCAAAATAAAAAACGCCTTACTATACATGGTCGATTTTTAGGGGGGGAAAAAACGCCTTACTATACATGGTCGTTTTTTTTAACAAAATAAAAATCGCCTTACTATACATGGTCGTTTTTTTAACAAAATAAAAAACGCCTTACTATACATGGTCGTTTTTTTAGGGGGAAAAAAAACGCCTTACTATACATGGTCGTTTTTTTAGGGGGGAAAAAAAACGCCTTACTATACATGGTCGTTTTTTTAGGGGGAAAAAAAAACGCCTTACTATACATGGTCGTTTTTTTAGGGGGGAAAAAAACGCCTTACTATACATGGTCGTTTTTTTAGGGGGGAAAAAACGCCTTACTATACATTGTCGTTTTTTTAGGGGGAAAAAAAACGCCTTACTATACATTGTCGTTTTTTAGGGGGGAAAAAAAAACGCCTTACTATACATGGTCGTTTTTTTAATCAAATAAAAAAAACCTTACTATACATTGTCGTTTTTTGTTTTTTTTTACAAAATAAAAAACGCCTTACTATACATGGTCGATTTTTAGGGGGAAAAAAAACGCCTTACTATACATGGTCGTTTTTTTTAACAAAATAAAAAACGCCTTACTATACATAGTCGTTTTTTTAGTGGGAAAAAAAACGCCTTACTATACATGGTCGTTTTTTTTTTTACAAAATAAAAATCGCTTTACTATACATGGTCGTTTTTTTTTTTTTTTACAAAAATAAAAAACGCCTTACTATACATGGTCTTTTTTTTTTTAACAAAATAAAAAACACCCTTACTATACATGGTCGATTTTTAGGGGGAAAAAAAACGCCTTACTATACACTGTCGTTTTTTTTAACAAAATAAAAAACGCCTTACTATACATAGTCGTTTTTTTAGGGGGAAAAAAAACGCCTTACTATACATGGTCGTTTTTTTTTTTACAAAATAAAAATCGCTTTACTATACATGGTCGTTTTTTTAACAAAATAAAAAACGCCTTACTATACATGGTCGTTTTTTTAGGGGGGGAAAAAAACGCCTTACTATACATGGTCGTTTTTTTAACAAAATAAAAAACGCCTTACTATACATGGCCGTTTTTTTAGGGGGGGAAAAAAACGCCTTACTATACATGGTCGTTTTTTTAACAAAATAAAAAACGCCTTACTATACATGGTCGATTTTTAGGGGGAAAAAAAACGCCTTACTATACATGGTCGTTTTTTTAACAAAATAAAAAACGCCTTACTATACATGGTCGTTTTATAAGGGGGAAAAAAAACGCCTTACTATACATGGTCGTTTTTTTTTTTTAACAAAAAAAACACCTTACTATACATGGTCGTTTTTTTAGGGGGGAAAAAAACGCCTTACTATACATGGTCGTTTTTTTAGGGGGGAAAAAAACGGCTTACCATACATGGTCGTTTTTTTAGGGGGGAAAAAAATGCCTTACTATACATGGTAGTTTTTTGGGGGGGAAAAAACGCCTTACTATACATGGTCGTTTTTTTAACAAAATAAAAAACGCCTTACTATACATGGTCATTTTTTTAGGGGGGAAAAACGCCTTACTATACATGGTTGTTTTTTTTAACAAATTAAAAAACGCCTTACTATACATGGTCGTTTTTTTGTTTGTTTTTTAAAATAAAAAATGCCTTACTATACATGGTCGTTTTTTTAGGGGGGAAAAAACGCCTTACTATACATGGTTGTTTTTTTTAACAAATTAAAAAACGCCTTACTATACATGGTCGTTTTTTTTTAACATAATAAAAAACGCCTTACTATACATGGTCGTTTTTTTAGGGGGAAAAAAAAGCCTTCCTATACATGGTCGTTTTTTTAACAAAATCAAAAACGCCTTACTATACATGGTCGTTTTTTTAACAAAATAAAAAACGCCTTACTATACATGGTCATTTATTTTAGGGGGAAAAAAAACGCCTTACTATACATGGTCATTTTTTTTAACAAAATAAAAAACGCCTTACTATACATGGTCGTTTTTTTAGGGGGAAAAAAAACGCCTTACTATACATGGTCGTTTTTTAGGGGGAAAAAAAAACGCCTTAGTATACATGGTCGGGTTTTTTTTTTACAAAATAAAAATCGCTTTACTATACATGGTCGTTTTTTTTTTTTTTTTTACAAAAATAAAAAACGCCTTACTATACATGGTCTTTTTTTTTTTTTTAACAAAATAAAAAACACCCTTACTATACATGGTCGATTTTTAGGGGGGAAAAAAACGCCTTACTATACACTGTCGTTTTTTTTAACAAAATAAAAAACGCCTTACTATACATAGTCGTTTTTTTAGGGGGAAAAAAAACGCCTTACTATACATGGTCGTTTTTTTTTTTACAAAATAAAAATCGCTTTACTATACATGGTCGTTTTTTTAACAAAATAAAAAACGCCTTACTATACATGGCCGTTTTTTTAGGGGGGGAAAAAACGCCTTACTATACATGGTCGTTTTTTTAACAAAATAAAAAATGCCTTACTATACATGGCCGTTTTTTTAGGGGGGAAAAAAAACGCCTTACTATACATGGTCGTTTTTTTTTAACATAATAAAAAACGCCTTACTATACATGGTCGTTTTTTTAGGGGGAAAAAAAAAACGCCTTACTATACATGGTCGTTTTTTTAACAAAATAAAAAACGCCTTACTATACATGGTCATTTTTTTTAGGGGGAAAAAAAACGCCTTACTATACATGGTCATTTTTTTTAACAAAATAAAAAACGCCTTACTATACATGGTCGTTTTGTTAGGGGGGAAAAAAAACGCCTTACTATACATGGTCGTTTTTTAGGGGGGAAAAAAAACGCCTTAGTATACATGGTCGGGGTTTTTTTTACAAAATAAAAAACGTCTTACTATACATGGTCGTTTTTTTAACAAAATAAAAAACGCCTTACTATACGTGGTCGTTTTTTTAGGGGGGGAAAAAAATGCCTTACTATACATGGTCGTTTTTTTAACAAAATAAAAAACGCCTTACTATACATGGTCGTTTTATTAGGGGGAAAAAAAACGCCTTACTATACATGGTCGTTTTTTTTTTTAACAAAATAAAAAACACCTTACTATACATGGTCGTTTTTTTAGGGGGGAAAAAAAAACGCCTTACCATACATGGTCGTTTTTTTAGGGGGGAAAAAAACGCCTTACAATACATGGTCGTTTTTTTTTTTACAAAATAAAAAACGCCTAACGATACATGGTCGTTTTTTTAGGGGGAAAAAAAACGCCTTACTATACATGGTCGTTTTTTTAACAAAATAAAAAACGCCTTACTATACATGGTCGTTTTTTTAACAAAATAAAAAACGCCTTACTATACATAGTCGTTTTTTTAGGGGGAAAAAAAACGCCTTACTATACATGGTCGTTTTTTTTTTTACAAAATAAAAATCGCTTTACTCTACATGGTCGTTTTTTTAACAAAATAAAAAACGCCTTACTATACATGGTCGTTTTTTTAGGGGGGGAAAAAACGCCTTACTATACATGGTCGTTTTTTTAACAAAATAAAAAACGCCTTACTATACATGGCCGTTTTTTTAGGGGGGAAAAAAAAACGCCTTACTATACATGGTCGTTTTTTTAGGGGGGAGAAAAAACGCCTTACTATACATGGTCGTTTTTTTAGGGGGAAAAAAATGCCTTACTATACATGGTCGTTTTTTTAGGGGGAGAAAAAAACGCCTTACTATACATGGTTGTTTTTTTTACAAAATAAAAAACGCCTTACTATACATGGTCGTTTATTTTTAGGGGGAAAAAAACGCCTTACTATACATGGTCTTTTTTTAGGGGGGGAAAAAAAACGCCTTACTATATATACATGGTCGTTTTTTTTAACAAAATAAAAAATGCCTTACTATACATGGTCGTTTTTTTAGGGGGGAAAAAAAACGCCTTACTATACATGGTCGTTTTTTTAGGGGGAAAAAAAACGCCTTACTATACATGGTAGTTTTTATTAACGAAATAAAAAACGCCTTACTATACATGGTTGTTTTTTTTTTACAAAATGAAAAATGCCTTACTATACATGGTCGTTTTTTTAGGGGGGGAAAAAACGCCTTACTATACATGGTCGTTTTTAGGGGGGTAAAAAACGCCTTACTATACATGGTCTTTTTTTTTTAGGGGGAAAGAAAACGCCTTACTATACATGGTCGTTATTTTTAACAAAATAAAAAACGCCTTACTATACATGGTCGTTTTTTTAGGGGGAAAAAAAACCGCCTTACTATACATGGTAGTTTTTTAACAAAATAAAAAAAGCCTTACTATACATGGTCGTTTTTTTTAACAAAATAAAAAACGCCTTACTATACATGGTCGTTTTATTAGGGGGAAAAAACGCCTTACGATACATGGTCGTTTTTTTTACAAAATAAAAAACGCCTTACTATACATGGTCGTTTTTTTAGGGGGAAAAAAAACGCCTTACTATACATGGTCGTTTTTTAGGGGGGAAAAAAACGCCTTACTATACATGGTTGTTTTTTTAGGGGGGAAAAAAACGCCTTACTATATACATGGTCGTTTTTTTAGGGGGAAAAAAAACCGCCTTACGATACATGGTCGTTTTTTTTAACAAAATAAAAAACGCCTTACTATACATGGTCGTTTTATTAGGGGGGGAAAAACGCCTTACTATACATGGTCGTTTTTTTAGGGGGGAAAAAAAACGCCTTACTATACATGGTCGTTTTTTTAGGGGGGAAAAAAAATGCCTTACTATACATGGTCATTTTTTTAACAAAATAAAAAACGCCTTACTATACATGGTCGTTTTTTTAGGGAAAAAAAAAACGCCTTACTATACATGGTCGTTTTTTTAGGGGGGGGAAAAACGCCTTACTATACATGGTCGTTTTTTTAGGGGGAAAAAAAACGCCTTACTATACATGGTCTTTTTTTTAGGGGGAAAAAAAACGCCTTACTATACATGGTTGTTTTTTTAGGGGGGAAAAAAACGCCTTACTATACATGGTCGTTTTTTTAGGGGGAAAAAAAGCGCCTTATGATACATGGTCGTTTTTTTTAACAAAATAAAAAACGCCTTACTATACATGGTCGTTTTATTAGGGGGGGAAAAACGCCTTACTATACATGGTCGTTTTTTTAACAAAATAAAAAACGCCTTACTATACGTGGTCGTTTTTTTAGGGGGGGAAAAAAACGCCTTACTATACATGGTCGTTTTTTTAACAAAATAAAAAACGCCTTACTATACATGATCGTTTTTTTAGGGGGGAAAAAAACGCCTTACCATACATGGTCGTTTTTTTTTTACAAAATAAAAAACGCCTAACGATACATGGTCGTTTTTTTAGGGGGAAAAGAAACGCCTTACTATCCATGGTCGTTTTTGGGTTTTTTTTACAAAATAAACGCCTTACTATACATGGTCGTTTTTTTAGGGGGGGAAAAAACGCCTTACTATACATGGTCATTTTTTTTAACAAAATAAAAAACGCCTTACGATACGTGGTCGTTTTTTTAGGGGGAAAAAAACGCCTTACTATACATGGTCGTTTTTTTTAACAAAATAAAAAACGCCTTACTATACATGGTCGTTTTTTTTTAACAAAATAAAAAATGCCTTACTATACATGGTCGTTTTTTTTTTTACAAAATAAAAAACGCCTTATTATACATGATCGTTATATTAGGGGGGGAAAAACCGCCTTACTATACATGGTCGTTTTTTTAGGGGAAAAAAAAACACCTTACTATACATGGTTGTTTTTTTAATCAAATAAAAAACGCCTTACTATACATGGTCGTTTTTTTTAGGGGGGGAAAAACGCCTTACTATACATGGTCGTTTTTTTAATCAAATAAAAAACGCCTTACTATACATGGTCGTTTTTTTAGGGGGAAAAAAAAACGCCTTACTATACATGGTCGTTTTTTTAGGGGGGGAAAAAACGCCTTACTATACATGGTCGTTTTTTTAGGGGGAAAAAAAAACGCCTTACTATACATGGACGTTTTTTTTTTTTTTTACAAAATAAAAAACGCCTTACTATACATGGTCTTTTTTTTTTAACAAAATAAAAAACGCCTTACTATACATGGTCGATTTTTAGGGGGAAAAAAAACGCCTTACTATACATGGTCGTTTTTTTTAACAAAATAAAAAACGCCTTACTATACATGGTCGTTTTTTTTAATCAAATAAAAAACGCCTTACTATAAATGGTCATTTTTTTTAACAAAATAAACGCCTTACGATACATGGTCGTTTTTTTAGGGGGGAAAAAAACGCCTTACTATACATGGTCGTTTTTTTAGGGGGGAGAAAAAACGCCTTACTATACATGGTCGTTTTTTTAGGGGGAAAAAAATGCCTTACTATACATGGTCGTTTTTTTAGGGGGAGAAAAAAACGCCTTACTATACATGGTCGTTTATTTTTAGGGGGAAAAAAACGCCTTACTATACATGGTCTTTTTTTAGGGGGGGAAAAAAAACGCCTTACTATATATACATGGTCGTTTTTTTTAACAAAATAAAAAATGCCTTACTATACATGGTCGTTTTTTTAGGGGGGAAAAAAACGCCTTACTATACATGGTCGTTTTTTTAGGGGGGAAAAAAACGCCTTACTATACATGGTAGTTTTTATTAACGAAATAAAAAACGCCTTACTATACATGGTCGTTTTTTTAGGGGGGAAAAAAACGCCTTACTATACATGGTAGTTTTTATTAACGAAATAAAAAACGCCTTACTATACATGGTAGTTTTTATTAACGAAATAAAAAACGCCTTACTATACATGGTCGTTTTTTTAGGGGGGGAAAAAACGCCTTACTATACATGGTCTTTTTTTTTAGGGGGAAAGAAAACGCCTTACTATACATGGTCGTTATTTTTAACAAAATAAAAAACGCCTTACTATACATGGTCGTTTTTTTAGGGGGAAAAAAAAACGCCTTACTATACATGGTAGTTTTTTTAACAAAATAAAAAAAGCCTTACTATACATGGTCGTTTTTTTTAACAAAATAAAAAACGCCTTACTATACATGGTCGTTTTATTAGGGGGAAAAAAACGCCTTACTATACATGGTCGTTTTTTTTACAAAATAAAAAACGCCTTACTATACATGGTCGTTTTTTTAGGGGGAAAAAAAACGCCTTACTATACATGGTCGTTTTTTAGGGGGGAAAAAAACGCCTTACTATACATGGTTGTTTTTTTAGGGGGGAAAAAAACGCCTTACTATACATGGTCGTTTTTTTAGGGGGAAAAAAAAACGCCTTACGATACATGGTCGTTTTTTTTAACAAAATAAAAAACGCCTTACTATACATGGTCGTTTTATTAGGGGGGGAAAAACGCCTTACTATACATGGTCGTTTTTTTAGGGGGGAAAAAAAACGCCTTACTATACATGGTCGTTTTTTTAGGGGGGAAAAAATGCCTTACTATACATGGTCATTTTTTTAACAAAATAAAAAACGCCTTACTATACATGGTCGTTTTTTTAGGGAAAAAAAAAAACGCCTTACTATACATGGTCGTTTTTTTAGGGGGAAAAAAAACGCCTTACTATACATGGTCGTTTTTTTAGGGGGAAAAAAAACGCCTTACTATACATGGTTGTTTTTTTCGGGGGGAAAAAAACGGCTTACTATACATGGTCGTTTTTTTAGGGGGAAAAAAAACGCCTTACGATACATGGTCGTTTTTTTTAACAAAATAAAAAACGCCTTACTATACATGGTCGTTTTTTTAGGGGGGAAAAAAAACACCTTACTATACATGGTCGTTTTTTTAGGGGGGAAAAAAATGCCTTACTATACATGGTCATTTTTTTAACAAAATAAAAAACGCCTTACTATACATGGTCGTTTTTTTAGGGGAAAAAAAAACGCCTTACTATACATGGTCGTTTTTTTAGGGGGGGAAAAAACGCCTTACTATACATGGTCGTTTTTTTAGGGGGAAAAAAAACGCCTTACTATACATGGTCGTTTTTTTAGGGGGGAAAAAAACGCCTTACTATACATGGTTGTTTTTTTAGGGGGGAAAAAAACGCCTTACTATACATGGTCGTTTTTTTAGGGGGAAAAAAAACGCCTTACGATACATGGTCGTTTTTTTTAACACAATAAAAAACGCCTTACTATACATGGTCGTTTTATTAGGGGGGGGAAAACGCCTTACTATACATGGTCGTTTTTTTAGGGGGAAAAAAAAACGCCTTACTATACATGATCGTTTTTTTAGGGGGAAAAAAAACGCCTTACTATACATGGTTGTTTTTTTAGGGGGGAAAAAAACGCCTTACTATACATGGTCGTTTTTTTAGGGGGAAAAAAAACGCCTTACGATACATGGTCGTTTTTTTTAACAAAATAAAAAACGCCTTACTATACATGGTCGTTTTATTAGGGGGGGGAAAACGCCTTACTATACATGGTCGTTTTTTTAGGGGGAAAAAAAACGCCTTACTATACATGGTCGTTTTTTTAGGGGGAAAAAAAATGCCTTACATGGTCGTTTTTTTAACAAAATAAAAAACGCCTTACTATACATGGTCGTTTTTTTAGGGAAAAAAAAAAACGCCTTACTATACATGGTCGTTTTTTTAGGGGGAAAAAAACGCCTTACTATACATGGTCGTTTTTTTAGGGGGAAAAAAACGCCTTACTATACATGGTCGGGTTTTTTTACAAAATAAAAAATGCCTTACTATACATGGGCGTTTTTTTAGGGGGGAAAAAAAAACGCCTTACTATACATGGTTGTTTTTTTAGGGGGGAAAAAAACGCCTTACTATACATGGTCGTTTTTTTAGGGGGGAAAAAAACGCCTTACTATACATGGTCGTTTTTTTAACAAAATAAAAAACGCCTTACTATGCATGGTCGTTTTTTTTTACCAAATAAAAAACGCCTTACTATACATGGTCGTTTTTTTAGGGGGAAAAAAACGCCTTACTATACATGGTCGTTTTTTTAGGGGGAAAAAAACGCCTTACTATACATGGTCGTTTTTTTTACCAAATAAAAAACGCCTTACTATACATGGTCGTTTTTTTAGGGGGGAAAAAAACGCCTTACTATACATGGTCGTTTTTTTAACAAAATAAAAAACGCCTTACTATACATGGTCGTTTTTTTTACAAAATAAAAAATGCCCTACTATACATGGTCGTTTTTTTTAGGGGGGGGGGGGGGGAAACGCCTTACTATACATGGTCATTTTTTTAGGGGGGAAAAACCGCCTTACTATAGATGGTCGTTTTTTTAGGAGGAAAAAAACGCCTTACTATACATGGTCGTTTTTTTAGGGGGAAAAAAAACGCCTTACTATACATGGTAGTTTTTTTAACAAAATAAAAAAAGCCTTACTATACATGGTCGTTTTTTTTAACAAAATAAAAAACGCCTTACTATACATGGTCGTTTTATTAGGGGGAAAAAACGCCTTACTATACATGGTCGTTTTTTTTACAAAATAAAAAACGCCTTACTATACATGGTCGTTTTTTTAGGGGGAAAAAAAACGCCTTACTATACATGGTCGTTTTTTAGGGGGGAAAAAAACGCCTTACTATACATGGTTGTTTTTTTAGGGGGGAAAAAAACGCCTTACTATACATGGTCGTTTTTTTAGGGGGAAAAAAAAACGCCTTACGATACATGGTCGTTTTTTTTAACAAAATAAAAAACGCCTTACTATACATGGTCGTTTTATTAGGGGGGGAAAAACGGCTTACTATACATGGTCGTTTTTTTAGGGGGGAAAAAAAACGCCTTACTATACATGGTCGTTTTTTTAGGGGGGGAAAAAAATGCCTTACTATACATGGTCATTTTTTTAACAAAATAAAAAACGCCTTACTATACATGGTCGTTTTTTTAGGGAAAAAAAAAACGCCTTACTATACATGGTCGTTTTTTTAGGGGGAAAAAAAAACGCCTTACTATACATGGTCGTTTTTTTAGGGGGAAAAAAACGCCTTACTATACATGGTTGTTTTTTTAGGGGGGAAAAAAACGGCTTACTATACATGGTCGTTTTTTTAGGGGGAAAAAAACGCCTTACGATACATGGTCGTTTTTTTTAACAAAATAAAAAACGCCTTACTATACATGGTCGTTTTATTAGGGGGGGAAAAACGCCTTACTATACATGGTCGTTTTTTTAGGGGGGAAAAAAACGCCTTACTATACATGGTCGTTTTTTTAGGGGGGAAAAAAAATGCCTTACTATACATGGTCATTTTTTTAACAAAATAAAAAACGCCTTACTATACATGGTCGTTTTTTTAGGGGAAAAAAAAAACGCCTTACTATACATGGTCGTTTTTTTAGGGGGAAAAAAAACGCCTTACGATACATGGTCGTTTTTTTAACACAATAAAAAACGCCTTACTATACATGGTCGTTTTATTAGGGGGGGGAAAACGCCTTACTATACATGGTCGTTTTTTTAGGGGGAAAAAAAAACGCCTTACTATACATGATCGTTTTTTTAGGGGGAAAAAAAACGCCTTACTATACATGGTTGTTTTTTTAGGGGGGAAAAAACGCCTTACTATACATGGTCGTTTTTTTAGGGGGAAAAAAAACGCCTTACGATACATGGTCGTTTTTTTTAACAAAATAAAAAACGCCTTACTATACATGGTCGTTTTATTAGGGGGGGGAAAACGCCTTACTATACATGGTCGTTTTTTTAGGGGGAAAAAAAACGCCTTACTATACATGGTCGTTTTTTTAGGGGGAAAAAAAATGCCTTACATGGTCGTTTTTTTAACAAAATAAAAAACGCCTTACTATACATGGTCGTTTTTTTAGGGAAAAAAAAAACGCCTTACTATACATGGTCGTTTTTTTAGGGGGAAAAAAACGCCTTACTATACATGGTCGTTTTTTTAGGGGGAAAAAAACGCCTTACTATACATGGTCGGGTTTTTTTACAAAATAAAAAATGCCTTACTATACATGGGCGTTTTTTTAGGGGGGAAAAAAAAACGCCTTACTATACATGGTTGTTTTTTTAGGGGGGAAAAAAACGCCTTACTATACATGGTCGTTTTTTTAGGGGGGAAAAAAACGCCTTACTATACATGGTCGTTTTTTTAACAAAATAAAAAACGCCTTACTATGCATGGTCGTTTTTTTTTACCAAATAAAAAACGCCTTACTATACATGGTCGTTTTTTTAGGGGGAAAAAAACGCCTTACTATACATGGTCGTTTTTTTAGGGGGAAAAAAACGCCTTACTATACATGGTCGTTTTTTTAGGGGGAAAAAAACGCCTTACTATACATGGTCGTTTTTTTTACCAAATAAAAAACGCCTTACTATACATGGTCGTTTTTTTAGGGGGGAAAAAAACGCCTTACTATACATGGTCGTTTTTTTAACAAAATAAAAAACGCCTTACTATACATGGTCGTTTTTTTTACAAAATAAAAAATGCCCTACTATACATGGTCGTTTTTTTTAGGGGGGGGGGGGGGAAACGCCTTACTATACATGGTCATTTTTTTAGGGGGGAAAAACCGCCTTACTATAGATGGTCGTTTTTTTAGGAGGAAAAAAACGCCTTACTATACATGGTCGTTTTTTTAGGGGGAAAAAAAACGCCTTACTATACATGGTAGTTTTTTTTAACAAAATAAAAAAAGCCTTACTATACATGGTCGTTTTTTTTAACAAAATAAAAAACGCCTTACTATACATGGTCGTTTTATTAGGGGGAAAAAACGCCTTACTATACATGGTCGTTTTTTTTACAAAATAAAAAACGCCTTACTATACATGGTCGTTTTTTTAGGGGGAAAAAAAACGCCTTACTATACATGGTCGTTTTTTAGGGGGGAAAAAAACGCCTTACTATACATGGTTGTTTTTTTAGGGGGGAAAAAAACGCCTTACTATACATGGTCGTTTTTTTAGGGGGAAAAAAAAAACGCCTTACGATACATGGTCGTTTTTTTTAACAAAATAAAAAACGCCTTACTATACATGGTCGTTTTATTAGGGGGGGAAAAACGGCTTACTATACATGGTCGTTTTTTTAGGGGGGAAAAAAAACGCCTTACTATACATGGTCGTTTTTTTAGGGGGGGAAAAAAATGCCTTACTATACATGGTCATTTTTTTAACAAAATAAAAAACGCCTTACTATACATGGTCGTTTTTTTAGGGAAAAAAAAAACGCCTTACTATACATGGTCGTTTTTTTAGGGGGAAAAAAAAACGCCTTACTATACATGGTCGTTTTTTTAGGGGGAAAAAAACGCCTTACTATACATGGTTGTTTTTTTAGGGGGGAAAAAAACGGCTTACTATACATGGTCGTTTTTTTAGGGGGGAAAAAAACGCCTTACGATACATGGTCGTTTTTTTTAACAAAATAAAAAACGCCTTACTATACATGGTCGTTTTATTAGGGGGGGAAAAACGCCTTACTATACATGGTCGTTTTTTTAGGGGGGGAAAAAAACGCCTTAGTATACATGGTCGTTTTTTTAGGGGGGAAAAAAAATGCCTTACTATACATGGTCATTTTTTTAACAAAATAAAAAACGCCTTACTATACATGGTCGTTTTTTTAGGGAAAAAAAAAAACGCCTTACTATACATGGTCGTTTTTTTAGGGGGGGAAAAAACGCCTTACTATACATGGTTGTTTTTTTAGGGGGGAAAAAAACGCCTTACTATACATGGTCGTTTTTTTAGGGGGAAAAAAAACGCCTTACGATACATGGTCGTTTTTTTAACAAAATAAAAAACGCCTTACTATACATGGTCGTTTTATTAGGGGGGGAAAAACGCCTTACTATACATGGTCGTTTTTTTAGGGGGAAAAAAAAACGCCTTACTATACATGATCGTTTTTTTAGGGGGAAAAAAAACGCCTTACTATACATGGTTGTTTTTTTAGGGGGGAAAAAAACGCCTTACTATACATGGTCGTTTTTTTAGGGGGGAAAAAAACGCCTTACGATACATGGTCGTTTTTTTTAACAAAATAAAAAACGCCTTACTATACATGGTCGTTTTATTAGGGGGGGAAAAACGCCTTACTATACATGGTCGTTTTTTTAGGGGGAAAAAAAAACGCCTTACTATACATGGTCGTTTTTTTAGGGGGAAAAAAAATGCCTTACTATACATGGTCGTTTTTTTAACAAAATAAAAAACGCCTTACTATACATGGTCGTTTTTTTAGGGAAAAAAAAAAACGCCTTACTATACATGGTCGTTTTTTTAGGGGGAAAAAAACGCCTTACTATACATGGTCGTTTTTTTAGGGGGAAAAAAACGCCTTACTATACATGGTCGGTTTTTTTTACAAAATAAAAAATGCCTTACTATACATGGGCGTTTTTTTAGGGGGGGAAAAAAAACGCCTTACTATACATGGTTGTTTTTTTAGGGGGGGAAAAAACGCCTTACTATACATGGTCGTTTTTTTAGGGGGAAAAAAACGCCTTACTATACATGGTCGTTTTTTTAACAAAATAAAAAACGCCTTACTACTATACATGGTCGTTTTTTTTTACCAAATAAAAAACGCCTTACTATACATGGTCGTTTTTTTTAGGGGGAAAAAACGCCTTACTATACATGGTCGTTTTTTTAGGGGGAAAAAAACGCCTTACTATACATGGTCGTTTTTTTACCAAATAAAAAACGCCTTACTATACATGGTCGTTTTTTTACAAAATAAAAAATGCCCTACTATACATGGTCGTTTTTTTTAGGGGGGGGGGGAAACGCCTTACTATACATGGGTCATTTTTTTAGGGGGGGAAAAACCGCCTTACTATAGATGGTCGTTTTTTTAGGAGGAAAAAAACGCCTTACTATACATGGTCGTTTTTTTAGGGGGAAAAAAAACGCCTTACTATACATGGTCGTTTTTTTAACAAAATAAAAAACGCCCTTACTATACATGGTCGTTTTTTTAGGGGGAAAAAAAAAACGCCTTACTATACATGGTCGTTTTTTTAGGGGGGAAAAAAACGCCTTTACTATACATGGTCGTTTTTTTAGGGGGAAAAAAACGCCTTACTATACATGGTCGTTTTTTTAACAAATAAAAAACGCCTTACTATACATGGTCGTTTTTTTACCAAATAAAAAACGCCTTACTATATATGGTCGTTTTTTTAACAAAATAAAAAACGCCTTACTATACATGGTCGTTTTTTTAGGGGGAAAAAAAAACGCCTTACTATACATGGTCGTTTTTTTAGGGGGGAAAAAAACGCCTTACTATACATGGTCGTTTTTTTAGGGGGAAAAAAAACGCCTTACTATACATGGTCGTTTTTTTAACAAAATAAAAAACGCCTTACTATACATGGTCGTTTTTTTTACCAAATAAAAAACGCCTTACTATATATGGTCGTTTTTTTTACCAAATAAAAAACGCCTTACTATACATGGTCGTTTTTTTAGGGGGAAAAAAACGCCTTACTATACATGGTCGGTTTTTTTAGGGGGGGAAAAAAACGCCTTACTATACATGGTCGTTTTTTTAGGGGGGGGGGGAACGCCTTACTATACATGGTTGTTTTTTCAGGGGGGAAAAAAACGCCTTACTATACATGGTTGTTTTTTTTAACAAAATAAAAAACGCCTTACTATACATGGTCGTTTTTTTAGGGGGAAAAAAACGCCTTACTATACATGGTCGTTTTTTTTACCAAATAAAAAACGCCTTAAAAAACGCGTTTTTTTTAAGGGGGGGAATGCCTTACTATACATGGTCATTTTTTTAGGGGGGAAAAAAACGCCTTACTATACATGGTCGTTTTTTTAGGAGGAAAAAAACGCCTTACTATACATGGTCGTTTTTTTAGGGGGAAAAAAAACGCCTTAATATACATGGTCATTTTTTTAACAAAATAAAAAACGCCTTACTATACATGGTCGTTTTTTTAGGGGGAAAAAAAAACGCCTTACTATACATGGTTGTTTTTTCAGGGGGGAAAAAAACGCCTTACTATACATGGTTGTTTTTTTTTAACAAAATAAAAAACGCCTTACTATACATGGTCGTTTTTTTAGGGGGAAAAAAACGCCTTACTATACATGGTCGTTTTTTTAGGGGGGAAAAAAACCGCCTTACTATACATGGTCGTTTTATTAGGGGGAAAAAACGCCTTACTATACATGGTCGTTTTTTTTTACAAAACAAAAAACGCCTTACTATACATGGTCGTTTTTTTAGGGGGGAAAAAACGCCTTACTATACATGGTCGTTTTTTTAGGGGGGAAAAAAAACGCCTTACTATACATGGTCGTTTTTTTAGGGGGAAAAAAAACGCCTTACTATACATGGTCGTTTTTTTAGGGGGAAAGAAAACGCCTTACTATACATGGTTGTTTTTTTAGGGGGGAAAAAAACGCCTTACTATACATGGTCGTTTTGTTAGGGGGGAAAAAAACGCCTTACGATACATGGTCGTTTTTTTAAACAAAATAAAAAACGCCTTACTATACATGGTCGTTTTATTAGGGGGGGAAAAAACGCCTTACTATACATGGTCGTTTTTTTAGGGGGAAAAAAAAACGCCTTACTATACATGGTCGTTTTTTTAGGGGGAAAAAAAAATGCCTTACTATACATGGTCATTTTTTTAACAAAATAAAAAACGCCTTACTATACATGGTCGTTTTTTTAGGGGGGAAAAAACGCCTTACTATACATGGTCGTTTTTTTTAGGGGGGAAAAAAACGCCTTACTATACATGGTCATTTTTTTAGGGGGGAAAAAAACGCCTTACTATACATGGTCATTTTTTTAACAAAATAAAAAACGCCTTACTATACATGGTCGTTTTTTTAGGGGGAAAAAAAACGCCTTACTATACATGGTTGTTTTTTTAGGGGGGAAAAAAACGCCTTACTATACATGGTCGTTTTTTTAGGGGGGAAAAAAACGCCTTACTATACATGGTTGTTTTTTTAGGGGGGAAAAAAACGCCTTACTATACATGGTCGTTTTTTTAGGGGGGAAAAAAACGCCTTACTATACATGGTCGTTTTTTTAACAAAATAAAAAACGCCTTACTATACATGGTCGTTTTTTTTTACCAAATAAAAAACGCCTTACTATACATGGTCGTTTTTTTAGGGGGGAAAAAACGCCTTACTATACATGGTCGTTTTTTTAGGGGGAAAAAAACGCCTTACTATACATGGTCGTTTTTTTTACCAAATAAAAAACGCCTTACTATACATGGTCGTTTTTTTAGGGGAGAAAAAAACGCCTTACTATACATGGTCGTTTTTTTAACAAAATAAAAAACGCCTTACTATACATGGTCGTTTTTTTTACAAAATAAAAAATGCCCTACTATACATGGTCGTTTTTTTTAGGGGGGGGGGGGAAACGCCTTACTATACATGGTCATTTTTTTAGGGGGGAAAAACCGCCTTACTATAGATGGTCGTTTTTTTAGGAGGAAAAAAACGCCTTACTATACATGGTCGTTTTTTTAGGGGGAAAAAAAACGCCTTACTATACATGGTCGTTTTTTTAACAAAATAAAAAACGCCTTACTATACATGGTCGTTTTTTTAGGGGGAAAAAAAAACGCCTTACTATACATGGTCGTTTTTTTAGGGGGGAAAAAAACGCCTTACTATACATGGTCGTTTTTTTAGGGGGAAAAAAAACGCCTTACTATACATGGTCGTTTTTTTAACAAAATAAAAAACGCCTTACTATACATGGTCGTTTTTTTTACCAAATAAAAAACGCCTTACTATATATGGTCGTTTTTTTAACAAAATAAAAAACGCCTTACTATACATGGTCGTTTTTTTAGGGGGAAAAAAAAACGCCTTACTATACATGGTCGTTTTTTTAGGGGGGAAAAAAACGCCTTACTATACATGGTCGTTTTTTTAGGGGGAAAAAAAACGCCTTACTATACATGGTCGTTTTTTTAACAAAATAAAAAACGCCTTACTATACATGGTCGTTTTTTTTACCAAATAAAAAACGCCTTACTATATATGGTCGTTTTTTTTACCAAATAAAAAACGCCTTACTATACATGGTCGTTTTTTTAGGGGGAAAAAAACGCCTTACTATACATGGTCGGTTTTTTTAGGGGGGGAAAAAAACGCCTTACTATACATGGTCGTTTTTTTAGGGGGGGGGGAAACGCCTTACTATACATGGTTGTTTTTTCAGGGGGGAAAAAAACGCCTTACTATACATGGTTGTTTTTTTTAACAAAATAAAAAACGCCTTACTATACATGGTCGTTTTTTTAGGGGGAAAAAAACGCCTTACTATACATGGTCGTTTTTTTTACCAAATAAAAAACGCCTTACTATACATGGTAGTTTTTTTAGGGAAAAAAAAAAACGCCTTACTATACATGGTCGTTTTTTTAGGGGGGAAAAAAAACGCCTTACTATACATGGTCGTTTTTTTAGGGGGGAAAAAAACGCCTTACTATACATGGTCGTTTTTTTAACAAAATAAAAAACGCCTTACTATACATGGTCGTTTTTTTTACCAAATAAAAAACGCCTTACTATACATGGGCGTTTTTTTAGGGGGAAAAAAAAACGCCTTACTATACATGGTTGTTTTTTTAGGGGGGAAAAAAACGCCTAACTATACATGGTCGTTTTTTTAGGGGGAAAAAAAACGCCTTACTATACATGGTCGTTTTTTTAACAAAATAAAAAACGTCTTACTATACATGGTCGTTTTTTTTACCAAATAAAAAACGCCT
The DNA here is from genome assembly GCF_051991245.1 of Festucalex cinctus. NCBI lineage: Eukaryota > Metazoa > Chordata > Actinopteri > Syngnathiformes > Syngnathidae > Festucalex > Festucalex cinctus. The sequence continues at coordinate 8,521,691 of NC_135431.1, read as the reverse complement.
TACTATACATGGTCATTTTTTTTAGGGGGAAAAAAACGCCTTACTATACATGGTCGTTTTTTTAGGGGGAAAAAAAACGCCTTACTATACATGGTCGGTTTTTTAGGGGGAAAAAAACCGCCTTACTATACATGGTCGTTTTTTTAGGGGAAAAAAAACGCCTTACTATACATGGTCGGTTTTTTAGGGGGGAAAAAAACGCCTTACTATACATGGTCGTTTTTTTATAGGGGGGAAAAAAAATGCCTTACTATACATGGTCGTTTTTTTCGGTCGAAAAAAAACGCCTTACTATACATGGTCGTTTTTTTAGGGGGGAAAAAAACGCCTTAATATACATGGTCATTTTTTTAACAAAATAAAAAACGCCTTACTATACATGGTCGTTTTTTTTACCAAATAAAAAACGCCTTACTATACATGGTCGTTTTTTTTACCAAATAAAAAACGCCTTACTATACATGGTCGTTTTTTTAGGGGGAAAAAAACGCCTTACTATACATGGTCGTTTTTTTGGGTGGAAAAAAAATGCCTTACTATACATGGTCGTTTTTTTTTTGGGTGGAAAAAAAATGCCTGACTATACATAGTCGTTTTTATTGGGAGAAAAAAAATGCCTTACTATACATGGTCGGTTTTTTTGGGAGGAAAAAAAATGCCTTACTATACATGGTCGTTTTTTTTAGGGGGGAAAAAAACGCCTTACGATACATGGTCGTTTTTTTTAACAAAATAAAAAACGCCTTACTATACATGGTCGTTTTATTAGGGGGGGAAAAAACGCCTTACTATACATGGTCGTTTTTTTAGGGGGGAAAAAAAATGCCTTACTATACATGGTCATTTTTTTAACAAAATAAAAAACGCCTTACTATACATGGTCGTTTTTTTAACAAAATAAAAAGCGCCTTACTATACATGGTCGTTTTTTTAGGGGGAAAAAAAACGCCTTACTATACATGGTCATTTTTTTAGGGGGGAAAAAAACGCCTTACTATACATGGTCATTTTTTTAACAAAATAAAAAACGCCTTACTATACATGGTCGTTTTTTTAGGGGGAAAAGAAAATGCCTTACTATACATGGTCATTTTTTTTAACAAAATAAAAAATGCCTTACTATACATGGTCGTTTTTTAAGGGGGGAAAAACGCCTTACTATACATGGTCGTTTTTTTTAGGGGGGAAAAAAACGCCTTACTATACATGGTCGTTTTTTAAGGGGGGAAAAACGCCTTACTATACATGGTCGTTTTTTTAGGGAGAAAAAAAACGCCTTAATATACATGGTCATTTTTTTAACAAAATAAAAAACGCCTTACTATACATGGTCGTTTTTTTTACCAAATAAAAAACGCCTTACTATACATGGTCGTTTTTTTTACCAAATAAAAAACGCCTTACTATACATGGTCGTTTTTTTAGGGGGGAAAAAACGCCTTACTATACATGGTCGTTTTTTTGGGGAGAAAAAAAATGCCTTACTATACATGGTCGTTTTTTTGGGTGGAAAAAAAATGCCTTACTATACATGGTCGTTTTTTTTTTGGGTGGAAAAAAAATGCCTTACTATACATGGTCGTTTTTTTTTTGGGTGGAAAAAAATGCCTTACTATACATAGTCGTTTTTATTGGGAGAAAAAAAATGCCTTACTATACATGGTCGGTTTTTTTGGGAGGAAAAAAAATGCCTTACTATACATGGTCGTTTTTTTAGGGGGGAAAAAAACGCCTTACTATACATGGTCGTTTTTTTAGGGGGAAAAAAACGCCTTACTATACATGGTCGTTTTTTTTACCAAATAAAAAACGCCTTACTATACATGGTCGTTTTTTTAGGGGGGAAAAAAACGCCTTACAATACATGGTCGTTTTTTTTTACAAAATAAAAAATGCCTTACTATACATGGTCGTTTTTTTTCAGGGGAAAAAAAAAACGCCTTACTATACATGGTCGTTTTTTTAGGGGGGGAAAAAACGCCTTACTATACATGGTCCTTTTTTTAGGGGGAAAAAAACGCCTTACTATACATGGTTGTTTTTTTTAACAAAATAAAAAACGCCTTACTATACATGGTCGTTTTTTTAGGGGGAAAAAAACGCCTTACTATACATGGTCGTTTTTTTAGGGGGGAAAAAAACCGCCTTACTATACATGGTCGTTTTATTAGGGGGAAAAAACGCCTTACTATACATGGTCGTTTTTTTTACAAAATAAAAAACGCCTTACTATACATGGTCGTTTTTTTAGGGGGGAAAAAACGCCTTACTATACATGGTCGTTTTTTTAGGGGGGAAAAAAAACGCCTTACTATACATGGTCGTTTTTTTAGGGGGAAAAAAAACGCCTTACTATACATGGTCGTTTTTTTAGGGGGAAAAAAAACGCCTTACTATACATGGTTGTTTTTTTAGGGGGGAAAAAAACGCCTTACTATACATGGTCGTTTTGTTAGGGGGGAAAACAACGCCTTACGATACATGGTCGTTTTTTTTAACAAAATAAAAAACGCCTTACTATACATGGTCGTTTTATTAGGGGGGGAAAAAACGCCTTACTATACATGGTCGTTTTTTTAGGGGGAAAAAAAAACGCCTTACTATACATGGTCGTTTTTTTAGGGGGAAAAAAAAATGCCTTACTATACATGGTCATTTTTTTAACAAAATAAAAAACGCCTTACTATACATGGTCGTTTTTTTAGGGGGGAAAAAACGCCTTACTATACATGGTCGTTTTTTTTAGGGGGGAAAAAAACGCCTTACTATACATGGTCATTTTTTTAGGGGGGAAAAAAACGCCTTACTATACATGGTCATTTTTTTAACAAAATAAAAAACGCCTTACTATACATGGTCGTTTTTTTAGGGGAAAAAAAAAACGCCTTACTATACATGGTCGTTTTTTTAGGGGGGAAAAAAACGCCTTACTATACATGGTCATTTTTTTAACAAAATAAAAAGCGCCTTACTATACATGGTCGTTTTTTTAGGGGGGAAAAAAACGCCTTACTATACATGGTCATTTTTTTAGGGGGGAAAAAAACGCCTTACTATACATGGTCATTTTTTTAACAAAATAAAAAACGCCTTACTGTACATGGTCGTTTTTTTAGGGAAAAAAAAAAACGCCTTACTATACATGGTCGTTTTTTTAGGGGGTTAAAAAAACGCCTTACTATACATGGTCGTTTTTTTAGGGGGGAAAAAAACGCCTTACTATACATGGTCGTTTTTTTAACAAAATAAAAAACGCCTTACTATACATGGTCGTTTTTTTTACCAAATAAAAAACGCCTTACTATACATGGGCGTTTTTTTAGGGGGAAAAAAAAACGCCTTACTATACATGGTTGTTTTTTTAGGGGGGAAAAAAACGCCTTACTATACATGGTCGTTTTTTTAGGGGGAAAAAAAACGCCTTACTATACATGGTCGTTTTTTTAACAAAATAAAAAACGTCTTACTATACATGGTCGTTTTTTTTACCAAATAAAAAACGCCTTACTATACATGGTCATTTTTTTTAGGGGGAAAAAAACGCCTTACTATACATGGTCGTTTTTTTAGGGGGAAAAAAAACGCCTTACTATACATGGTCGGTTTTTTAGGGGGAAAAAAAACGCCTTACTATACATGGTCGTTTTTTTAGGGGAAAAAAAACGCCTTACTATACATGGTCGGTTTTTTAGGGGGGAAAAAAACGCCTTACTATACATGGTCGTTTTTTTATAGGGGGGAAAAAAAATGCCTTACTATACATGGTCGTTTTTTTCGGTCGAAAAAAAACGCCTTACTATACATGGTCGTTTTTTTAGGGGGGAAAAAAACGCCTTAATATACATGGTCATTTTTTTAACAAAATAAAAAACGCCTTACTATACATGGTCGTTTTTTTTACCAAATAAAAAACGCCTTACTATACATGGTCGTTTTTTTTACCAAATAAAAAACGCCTTACTATACATGGTCGTTTTTTTAGGGGGAAAAAAACGCCTTACTATACATGGTCGTTTTTTTGGGTGGAAAAAAAATGCCTTACTATACATGGTCGTTTTTTTTTTTGGGTGGAAAAAAAATGCCTGACTATACATAGTCGTTTTTATTGGGAGAAAAAAAATGCCTTACTATACATGGTCGGTTTTTTTGGGAGGAAAAAAAATGCCTTACTATACATGGTCGTTTTTTTAGGGGGGAAAAAAACGCCTTACGATACATGGTCGTTTTTTTTAACAAAATAAAAAACGCCTTACTATACATGGTCGTTTTATTAGGGGGGGAAAAAACGCCTTACTATACATGGTCGTTTTTTTAGGGGGAAAAAAAAAACGCCTTACTATACATGGTCGTTTTTTTAGGGGAAAAAAAAAATGCCTTACTATACATGGTCGTTTTTTTAGGGGGGAAAAAACGCCTTACTATACATTGTCGTTTTTTTAGGGGAAAAAAAAAACGCCTTACTATACATGGTCGTTTTTTTAGGGGGAAAAAAAACGCCTTACTATACATGGTCGTTTTTTTAACAAAATAAAAAGCGCCTTACTATACATGGTCGTTTTTTTAGGGGGAAAAAAAACGCCTTACTATACATGGTCATTTTTTTAGGGGGGAAAAAAACGCCTTACTATACATGGTCATTTTTTTAACAAAATAAAAAACGCCATACTATACATGGTCGTTTTTTTAGGGGGAAAAGAAAATGCCTTACTATACATGGTCATTTTTTTAACAAAATAAAAAATGCCTTACTATACATGGTCGTTTTTTTAGGGGGGAAAAACGCCTTACTATACATGGTCGTTTTTTTTAGGGGGGAAAAACGCCTTACTATACATGGTCGTTTTTTTAGGGGAAAAAAAACGCCTTACTATACATGGTCGGTTTTTTAGGGGGAAAAAAAACGCCTTACTATACATGGTCGTTTTTTTATAGGGGGGAAAAAAAATGCCTTACTATACATGGTCGTTTTTTTTGGTCGAAAAAAAACGCCTTACTATACATGGTCGTTTTTTTAGGGGGGAAAAAAACGCCTTACTATACATGGTCGTTTTTTTAGGGAGAAAAAAAACGCCTTAATATACATGGTCATTTTTTTAACAAAATAAAAAACGCCTTACTATACATGGTCGTTTTTTTTACCAAATAAAAAACGCCTTACTATACATGGTCGTTTTTTTTACCAAATAAAAAACGCCTTACTATACATGGTCGTTTTTTTAGGGGGGAAAAAACGCCTTACTATACATGGTCGTTTTTTTGGGGAGAAAAAAAATGCCTTACTATACATGGTCGTTTTTTTGGGTGGAAAAAAAATGCCTTACTATACATGGTCGTTTTTTTTTTGGGTGGAAAAAAAATGCCTTACTATACATGGTCGTTTTTTTTTTTTGGGTGGAAAAAAATGCCTTACTATACATAGTCGTTTTTATTGGGAGAAAAAAAATGCCTTACTATACATGGTCGGTTTTTTTGGGAGGAAAAAAAATGCCTTACTATACATGGTCGTTTTTTTAGGGGGGAAAAAAACGCCTTACTATACATGGTCGTTTTTTTAGGGGGGAAAAAACGCCTTACTATACATGGTCGTTTTTTTTACCAAATAAAAAACGCCTTACTATACATGGTCGTTTTTTTAGGGGGGAAAAAAACGCCTTACAATACATGGTCGTTTTTTTTTACAAAATAAAAAATGCCTTACTATACATGGTCGTTTTTTTTCAGGGGAAAAAAAAAACGCCTTACTATACATGGTCGTTTTTTTAGGGGGGGAAAAAACGCCTTACTATACATGGTCGTTTTTTTAGGGGGAAAAAAAACGCCTTACTATACATGGTCGTTTTTTTAACAAAATAAAAAACGCCTTACTATACATGGTCGTTTTTTTTAGGGGGAAAAAAAACGCCTTACTATACATGGTCGTTTTTTTAGGGGGAAAAAAACACCTTACTATACTTGGTCGTTTTTTTTTTACAAAATAAAAAATGCCTTACTATACATGGTCTTTTTTTATAGGGTGGAAAAAAAAATGCCTTACTATACATGGTCGTTTTTTTCGGTCGAAAAAAAACGCCTTACTATACATGGTCGTTTTTTTAGGGGGGAAAAAAAACGCCTTACTATACATGGTCATTTTTTTAACAAAATAAAAAACGCCTTACTATACATGGTCGTTTTTTTAGGGGGAAAAAAAAACGCCTTACTATACATGGTCGTTTTTTTAGGGGGGAAAAAAACGCCTTACTATACATGGTCGTTTTTTTAGGGGGAAAAAAAACGCCTTACTATACATGGTCGTTTTTTTAACAAAATAAAAAACGCCTTACTATACATGGTCGTTTTTTTGGGGAGAAAAAAAATGCCTTACTATACATGGTCGTTTTTTTGGGTGGAAAAAAAATGCCTTACTATACATGGTCGTTTTTTTTTTCGGTGGAAAAAAATGCCTTACTATACATGGTCGTTTTTTTAGGGGGGAAAAAAACGCCTTACTATACATGGTTGTTTTTTTAGGGGGGAAAAAAACGCCTTACTATACATGGTCGTTTTTTTTAACAAAATAAAAAACGCCTTACTATACATGGTCGTTTTATTAGGGGGGGAAAAAACGCCTTACTATACATGGTCGTTTTTTTAGGGGGAAAAAAAAAACGCCTTACTATACATGGTCGTTTTTTTAGGGGGAAAAAAAAATGCCTTACTATACATGGTCATTTTTTTAACAAAATAAAAAACGCCTTACTATACATGGTTGTTTTTTTAGGGGGAAAAAAACGCCTTACTATACATTAGGGGTGTTAAAAAAAATCGATTCGGCGATATATCGCGATACTACATCGCGCGATTCTCGAATCGATTCAATAATCGGCAGAATCGATTTTTTTTTTTTTTTTTTTTTTTTTTTTTTTAGGATTCACACTTTGAGCATGGAAGAATGTTATATGAACGGCACATTAAGCCTTAATATTTTTATTTTAATGCTGTTCAAATGTGAAACAGATTGACAGATTGCAAACTGTTTGTGTACAGTGGCTCACGGTTATAAGCCTCAAGTTTTAGATAAATATATTCATACAAATCTTACAGTGTACATGTACAAATTTACTGATAGTATTTTCTAAATTTGAATGGAAAAAAATCGCAACAATCGACTTATAAATTCGTATCGGGATTAATCGGTATCGAATCGTGACCATTCGTATCGGGATTAATCGGTATCGAATCGAATCGTGACCTGTGAATCGTGATACGAATCGAATCGTCAGGTACTAGGCAATTCACACCCCTACTATACATGGTCGTTTTTTTTAGGGGGGAAAAAAACGCCTTACTATACATGGTCATTTTTTTAGGGGGGAAAAAAACGCCTTACTATACATGGTCATTTTTTTAACAAAATAAAAAACGCCTTACTATACATGGTCGTTTTTTTAGGGGGAAAAAAAAACGCCTTACTATACATGGTCGTTTTTTTAACAAAATAAAAAGCGCCTTACTATACATGGTCGTTTTTTTAGGGGGGAAAAAAACGCCTTACTATACATGGTCATTTTTTTAGGGGGGAAAAAACGCCTTACTATACATGGTCATTTTTTTAACAAAATAAAAAACGCCTTACTATACATGGTCGTTTTTTTAGGGAAAAAAAAAAACGCCTTACTATACATGGTCGTTTTTTTAGGGGGGGAAAAAAACGCCTTACTATACATGGTCGTTTTTTTAGGGGGGAAAAAAACGCCTTACTATACATGGTCGTTTTTTTAACAAAATAAAAAACGCCTTACTATACATGGTCGTTTTTTTTACCAAATAAAAAACGCCTTACTATACATGGGCGTTTTTTTAGGGGGAAAAAAAAACGCCTTACTATACATGGTTGTTTTTTTAGGGGGGAAAAAAACGCCTTACTATACATGGTCGTTTTTTTAGGGGGAAAAAAAACGCCTTACTATACATGGTCGTTTTTTTTACCAAATAAAAAACGCCTTACTATACATGGTCGTTTTTTTAGGGGGAAAAAAACGCCTTACTACACATGGTCGTTTTTTTGGGGAGAAAAAAAATGCCTTACTATACATGGTCGTTTTTTTGGGTGGAAAAAAAATGCCTTACTATACATGGTCGTTTTTTTTTTGGGTGGAAAAAAAATGCCTTACTATACATGGTCGTTTTTTTTTTGGGTGGAAAAAAATGCCTTACTATACATAGTCGTTTTTATTGGGAGAAAAAAAATGCCTTACTATACATGGTCGGTTTTTTTGGGAGGAAAAAAAATGCCTTACTATACATGGTCGTTTTTTTAGGGGGGAAAAAAACGCCTTACTATACATGGTCGTTTTTTTTACCAAATAAAAAACGCCTTACTATACATGGTCGTTTTTTTAGGGGGGAAAAAAACGCCTTACAATACATGGTAGTTTTTTTTTACAAAATAAAAAATGCCTTACTATACATGGTCGTTTTTTTTCAGGGGAAAAAAAAAACGCCTTACTATACATGGTCGTTTTTTTTAGGGGGAAAAAAACGCCTTACTATACATGGTCGTTTTTTTAGGGGGAAAAAAACGCCTTACTATACTTGGTCGTTTTTTTTTACAAAATAAAAAATGCCTTACTATACATGGTCTTTTTTTATAGGGGGGGGAAAAAAATGCCTTACTATACATGGTCGTTTTTTTTGGTCGAAAAAAAACGCCTTACTATACATGGTCGTTTTTTTAGGGGGAAAAAAAAACGCCTTACTATACATGGTTGTTTTTTTAGGGGGGAAAAAAACGCCTTACTATACATGGTCATTTTTTTAACAAAATAAAAAACGCCTTACTATACATGGTTGTTTTTTTAGGGGGGAAAAAAACGCCTTACTATACATGGTCGTTTTTTTAGGGGGAAAAAAAACGCCTTACTATACATTGTCGTTTTTTTAACAAAATAAAAAACGTCTTACTATACATGGTCGTTTTTTTTACCAAATAAAAAACGCCTTACTATACATGGTCGTTTTTTTTAGGGGGAAAAAAACGCCTTACTATACATGGTCGTTTTTTTAGGGGGAAAAAAAACGCCTTACTATACATGGTTGCATTTTTTACAAAATAAAATATGCCTTACTATACATGGTCGTTTTTTTTAGGGGGGGGGGGGGGGGGGGACGCCTTACTATACATGGTCATTTTTTTAGGGGGGAAAAAAACGCCTTACTATACATGGTCGTTTTTTTCGGAGGAAAAAAACGCCTTACTATACATGGTCGTTTTTTTAGGGGGAAAAAAACGCCTTACTATACATGGTCGTTTTTTTAGGGGGAAAAAAAACGCCTTAATATACATGGTCATTTTTTTAACAAAATAAAAAACGCCTTACTATACATGGTCGTTTTTTTACCAAATAAAAAACGCCTTACTATACATGGTCGTTTTTTTTACCAAATAAAAAACGCCTTACTATACATGGTCGTTTTTTTAGGGAGAAAAAAACGCCTTACTATACATGGTCGTTTTTTTGGGGAGAAAAAAAATGCCTTACTATACATGGTCGTTTTTTTGGGTGGAAAAAAAATGCCTTACTATACATGGTCGTTTTTTTTTTGGGTGGAAAAAAAATGCCTTACTATACATGGTCGTTTTTTTTTTGGGTGGAAAAAAATGCCTTACTATACATAGTCGTTTTTATTGGGAGAAAAAAAATGCCTTACTATACATGGTCGGTTTTTTTGGGAGGAAAAAAAATGCCTTACTATACATGGTCGTTTTTTTAGGGGGGGAAAAAACGCCTTACTATACATGGTCGTTTTTTTAGGGGGAAAAAAACGCCTTACTATACATGGTCGTTTTTTTTACCAAATAAAAAACGCCTTACTATACATGGTCGTTTTTTTAGGGGGGAAAAAACGCCTTACAATACATGGTCGTTTTTTTTTACAAAATAAAAAATGCCTTACTATACATGGTCTTTTTTTATAGGGGGGGAAAAAAAATGCCTTACTATACATGGTCGTTTTTTTCGGTCGAAAAAAAAACGCCTTACTATACATGGTCGTTTTTTTAGGGGGAAAAAAAAACGCCTTACTATACATGGTCATTTTTTTAACAAAATAAAAAACGCCTTACTATACATGGTCGTTTTTTTAGGGGGAAAAAAAAACGCCTTACTATACATGGTCGTTTTTTTAGGGGGGAAAAAAACGCCTTACTATACATGGTCGTTTTTTTAACAAAATAAAAAACGCCTTACTATACATGGTCGTTTTTTTTTACCAAATAAAAAACACCTTACTATACATGGTCGTTTTTTTTACCAAATAAAAAACGCCTTACTATACATGGTCATTTTTTTAGGGGGAAAAAAACGCCTTACTATACATGGTCATTTTTTTAACAAAATAAAAAACGCCTTACTATACATGGTCGTTTTTTTAGGGGGGAAAAAAAAACGCCTTACTATACATGGTCGTTTTTTTAGGGGGGAAAAAAACGCCTTACTATACATGGTCGTTTTTTTAGGGGGAAAAAAAACGCCTTACTATACATGGTCGTTTTTTTAACAAAATAAAAAACGCCTTACTATACATGGTCGTTTTTTTAGGGGGAAAAAAAAACGCCTTACTATACATGGTCGTTTTTTTAGGGGGGGAAAAAACGCCTTACTATACATGGTCGTTTTTTTAACAAAATAAAAAACGCATTACTATACATGGGCGTTTTTTTTTACCAAATAAAAAACACCTTACTATACATGGTCGTTTTTTTTACCAAATAAAAAACGCCTTACTATACATGGTCATTTTTTTAGGGGGAAAAAAACGCCTTACTATACATGGTCATTTTTTTAACAAAATAAAAAACGCCTTACTATACATGGTCGTTTTTTTAGGGGGGGAAAAAAAACGCCTTACTATACATGGTCGTTTTTTTAGGGGGGAAAAAAACGCCTTACTATACATGGTCGTTTTTTTAGGGGGAAAAAAAACGCCTTACTATACATGGTCGTTTTTTTAACAAAATAAAAAACGCCTTACTATACATGGTCGTTTTTTTAACAAAATAAAAAACGCCTTACTATACATGGTCGTTTTTTTGGGGAGAAAAAAAATGCCTTACTATACATGGTCGTTTTTTTGGGTGGAAAAAAAATGCCTTACTATACATGGTCGTTTTTTTTTTCGGTGGAAAAAAATGCCTTACTATACATGGTCGTTTTTTTAGGGGGGAAAAAAACGCCTTACTATACATGGTTGTTTTTTTAGGGGGAAAAAAAACGCCTTACTATACATGGTCGTTTTTTTAGGGGGAAAAAAAACGCCTTACGATACATGGTCGTTTTTTTTAACAAAATAAAAAACGCCTTACTATACATGGTCGTTTTATTAGGGGGGGAAAAAACGCCTTACTATACATGGTCGTTTTTTTTAGGGGGAAAAAAAAACGCCTTACTATACATGGTCGTTTTTTTAGGGGAAAAAAAAAATGCCTTACTATACATGGTCATTTTTTTAACAAAATAAAAAACGCCTTACTATACATGGTCGTTTTTTTAGGGGGAAAAAAACGCCTTACTATACATGGTCGTTTTTTTTAGGGGGGAAAAAAACGCCTTACTATACATGGTCATTTTTTTAGGGGGGAAAAAAACGCCTTACTATACATGGTCGTTTTTTTAACAAAATAAAAAGCGCCTTACTATACATGGTCGTTTTTTTAGGGGGGAAAAAAACGCCTTACTATACATGGTCATTTTTTTAGGGGGGAAAAAAACGCCTTACTATACATGGTCATTTTTTTAACAAAATAAAAAACGCCTTACTATACATGGTCGTTTTTTTAGGGGGGGGAAAAAACGCCTTACTATACATGGTCGTTTTTTTAGGGGGGAAAAAAACGCCTTACTATACATGGTCGTTTTTTTAACAAAATAAAAAACGCCTTACTATACATGGTCGTTTTTTTTACCAAATAAAAAACGCCTTACTATACATGGGCGTTTTTTTAGGGGGAAAAAAAACCGCCTTACTATACATGGTTGTTTTTTTAGGGGGGAAAAAAACGCCTTACTATACATGGTCGTTTTTTTAGGGGGGAAAAAAACGCCTTACTATACATGGTCGTTTTTTTTACCAAATAAAAAACGCCTTACTATACATGGTCGTTTTTTTTACCAAATAAAAAACGCCTTACTATACATGGTCGTTTTTTTAGGGGGAAAAAAACGCCTTACTATACATGGTCGTTTTTTTGGGGAGAAAAAAAATGCCTTACTATACATGGTCGTTTTTTTGGGTGGAAAAAAAATGCCTTACTATACATGGTCGTTTTTTTTTTTGGGTGGAAAAAAAATGCCTTACTATACATGGTCGATTTTTTTTTGGGTGGAAAAAAATGCCTTACTATACATAGTCGTTTTTATTGGGAGAAAAAAAATGCCTTACTATACATGGTCGGTTTTTTTGGGAGGAAAAAAAATGCCTTACTATACATGGTCGTTTTTTTAGGGGGGAAAAAAACGCCTTACTATACATGGTCGTTTTTTTTACCAAATAAAAAACGCCTTACTATACATGGTCGTTTTTTTAGGGGGAAAAAAAACGCCTTACAATACATGGTAGTTTTTTTTTACAAAATAAAAAATGCCTTACTATACATGGTCGTTTTTTTTCAGGGGAAAAAAAAAATGCCTTACTATACATGGTCGTTTTTTTAGGGGGGAAAAAAACGCCTTACTATACATGGTCGTTTTTTTAGGGGGAAAAAAAACGCCTTACTATACATGGTCGTTTTTTTAACAAAATAAAAAACGCCTTACGATACATGGTCTTTTTTTTAGGGGGAAAAAAACGCCTTACTATACATGGTCGTTTTTTTAGGGGGAAAAAAACGCCTTACTATACTTGGTCGTTTTTTTTTACAAAATAAAAAATGCCTTACTATACATGGTCTTTTTTTATAGGGGGGGAAAAAAAATGCCTTACTATACATGGTCGTTTTTTTCGGTCGAAAAAAAACGCCTTACTATACATGGTCGTTTTTTTAGGGGGAAAAAAAAACGCCTTACTATACATGGTCGTTTTTTTAACAAAATAAAAAACGCCTTACTATACATGGTCGTTTTTTTAGGGGGAAAAAAAAACGCCTTACTATACATGGTCGTTTTTTTAGGGGGGAAAAAAACGCCTTACTATACATGGTCGTTTTTTTAACAAAATAAAAAACGCCTTACTATACATGGTCGTTTTTTTTTACCAAATAAAAAACACCTTACTATACATGGTCGTTTTTTTTACCAAATAAAAAACGCCTTACTATACATGGTCATTTTTTTAGGGGGAAAAAAACGCCTTACTATACATGGTCATTTTTTTAACAAAATAAAAAACGCCTTACTATACATGGTCGTTTTTTTAGGGGGAAAAAAAAAACGCCTTACTATACATGGTCGTTTTTTTAGGGGGGAAAAAAACGCCTTACTATACATGGTCGTTTTTTTAGGGGGAAAAAAAACGCCTTACTATACATGGTCGTTTTTTTAACAAAATAAAAAACGCCTTACTATACATGGTCGTTTTTTTGGGGAGAAAAAAAATGCCTTACTATACATGGTCGTTTTTTTAGGGGGGAAAAAAACGCCTTACTATACATGGTCGTTTTTTTAACAAAATAAAAAACGCCTTACTATACATGGTCGTTTTTTTTACCAAATAAAAAACGCCTTACTATACATGGTCATTTTTTTAGGGGGGAAAAAACGCCTTACTATACATGGTCATGTTTTTAACAAAATAAAAAACGCCTTACTATACATGGTCGTTTTTTTAGGGGGAAAAAAAAAACGCCTTACTATACATGGTCGTTTTTTTAGGGGGGGAAAAAACGCCTTACTATACATGGTCGTTTTTTTAGGGGGAAAAAAACGCCTTACTATACATGGTCGTTTTTTTAACAAAATAAAAAACGCCTTACTATACATGGTCGTTTTTTTGGGGAGAAAAAAAATGCCTTACTATACATGGTCGTTTATTTTTTGGGTGGAAAAAAAATGCCTTACTATACATGGTCGTTTTTTTAGGGGGGGAAAAAAAATGCCTTACTATACATGGTCGTTTCTTTTGGGTGGAAAAAAAATGCCTTACTATACATGGTCGTTTTTTTGGGTGGAAAAAAAATGCCTTACTATACATGGTCGTTTTTTTTTTTCGGTGGAAAAAAATGCCTTACTATACATAGTCGTTTTTATTGGGAGAAAAAAAATGCCTTACTATACATGGTCGGTTTTTTTGGGAGGAAAAAAAATGCCTTACTATACATGGTCGTTTTTTTAGGGGGAAAAAAAACGCCTTACTTTTCATGGTCGTTTTTTTTAACAAAATAAAAAACGCCTTACTATACATGGTCATTTTTTTAGGGGGGAAAAAAAACGCCTTACTATACATGGTCATTTTTTTAACAAAATAAAAAACGCCTTACTATACATGGTCGTTTTTTTAGGGGGGGAAAAAAAACGCCTTACTATACATGGTCGTTTTTTTAGGGGGGAAAAAAACGCCTTACTATACATGGTCGTTTTTTTAGGGGGAAAAAAAACGCCTTACTTTTCATGGTCGTTTTTTTAACAAAATAAAAAACGCCTTACTATACATGGTCGTTTTTTTAGGGGGAAAAAAAACGCCTTACTATACATGGTCATTTTTTTAGGGGGGAAAAAAAACGCCTTACTATACATGGTCATTTTTTTAACAAAATAAAAAACGCCTTACTATACATGGTCGTTTTTTTAGGGGGGGAAAAAAAACGCCTTACTATACATGGTCGTTTTTTTAGGGGGGAAAAAAACGCCTTACTATACATGGTCGTTTTTTTAGGGGGAAAAAAAACACCTTACTATACATGGTCGTTTTTTTAACAAAATAAAAAACGCCTTACTATACATGGTCGTTTTTTTTACCAAATAAAAAACGCCTTACTATACATGGTCGTTTTTTTAGGGGGAAAAAAAACACCTTACAATACATGGTCGTTTTTTTTTACAAAATAAAAAATGCCTTACTATACATGGTCGTTTTTTTTCAGGGGGGAAAAAAACGGCTTACTATACATGGTCGTTTTTTTAACAAAATAAAAAACGCCTTACTATACATGGTCGTTTTTTTTAGGGGGAAAAAAACGCCTTACTATACATGGTCGTTTTTTTAGGGGGAAAAAAAAACGCCTACATGGTCGTTTTTTTAATCAAATAAAAAACGCCTTACTATACATGGTCGTTTTTTTAGGGGGAAAAAAAACGCCTTACAATACATGGTCGTTTTTTTTTACAAAATAAAAAATGCCTTACTATACATGGTCGTTTTTTTTCAGGGGAAAAAAAAAACGCCTTACTATACATGGTCGTTTTTTTTAGGGGGAAAAAAACGCCTTACTATACATGGTCGTTTTTTTAGGGGGGAAAAAAACGCCTTACTATACATGGTCGTTTTTTTTTACAAAATAAAAAATGCCTTACTATACATGGTCTTTTTTTATAGGGGGGGGAAAAAAATGCCTTACTATACATGGTCGTTTTTTTCGGTCGAAAAAAAACGCCTTACTATACATGGTCGTTTTTTTAGGGGGGAAAAAAAACGCCTTACTATACATGGTCATTTTTTTAACAAAATAAAAAACGCCTTACTATACATGGTCGTTTTTTTAGGGGGAAAAAAAACGCCTTACTATACATGGTTGTTTTTTTAGGGGGGAAAAAAACGCCTTACTATACATGGTCGTTTTTTTAACAAAATAAAAAACGCCTTACTATACATGGTCGTTTTTTTTTACCAAATAAAAAACACCTTACTATACATGGTCGTTTTTTTTACCAAATAAAAAACGCCTTACTATACATGGTCATTTTTTTAGGGGGAAAAAAACGCCTTACTATTCATGGTCATTTTATTAACAAAATAAAAAACGCCTTACTATACATGGTCGTTTTTTTAGGGGGAAAAAAAAAACGCCTTACTATACATGGTCGTTTTTTTAGGGGGGAAAAAAACGCCTTACTATACATGGTCGTTTTTTTAGGGGGGAAAAAAACGCCTTACTATACATGGTCGTTTTTTTAACAAAATAAAAAACGCCTTACTATACATGGTCGTTTTTTTGGGGAGAAAAAAAATGCCTTACTATACATGGTCGTTTTTTTGGGTGGAAAAAAAATGCCTTACTATACATGGTCGTTTTTTTTTTTCGGTGGAAAAAAATGCCTTACTATACATAGTCGTTTTTATTGGGAGAAAAAAAATGCCTTACTATACATGGTCGTTTTTTTGGGGAGGAAAAAAAAATGCCTTACTATACATGGTCGTTTTTTTAGGGGGAAAAAAAACGCCTTACTATACATGGTCGTTTTTTTAACAAAATAAAAAACGCCTTACTATACATGGTCGTTTTTTTGGGGAGAAAAAAAATGCCTTACTATACATGGTCATTTTTTTAGGGGGAAAAAAACGCCTTACTATTCATGGTCATTTTATTAACAAAATAAAAAACGCCTTACTATACATGGTCGTTTTTTTAGGGGGAAAAAAAAAACGCCTTACTATACATGGTCGTTTTTTTAGGGGGGAAAAAAACGCCTTACTATACATGGTCGTTTTTTTAGGGGGAAAAAAAACGCCTTACTATACATGGTCGTTTTTTTAACAAAATAAAAAACGCCTTACTATACATGGTCGTTTTTTTGGGGAGAAAAAAAATGCCTTACTATACATGGTCGTTTTTTTGGGTGGAAAAAAAATGCCTTACTATACATGGTCGTTTTTTTTTTTCGGTGGAAAAAAATGCCTTACTATACATAGTCGTTTTTATTGGGAGAAAAAAAATGCCTTACTATACATGGTCGTTTTTTTGGGGAGGAAAAAAAAATGCCTTACTATACATGGTCGTTTTTTTAGGGGGGAAAAAAACGCCTTACTATACATGGTCGTTTTTTTAGGGGGGAAAAAACGCCTTACTATACATGGTCGTTTTTTTAATAAAATAAAAAACGCCTTACTATACATGGTCGTTTTTTTAGGGGGAAAAAAAACGCCTTACTATACATGGTCATTTTTTTAGGGGGGAAAAAAAACGCCTTACTATACATGGTCATTTTTTAACAAAATAAAAAACGCCTTACTATACATGGTCGTTTTTTTAGGGGGGAAAAAAAAATGCCTTACTATACATGGTCGTTTCTTTTGGGTGGAAAAAAAATGCCTTACTATACATGGTCGTTTTTTTGGGAGGAAAAAAATCCCTTACTATACATAGTCGTTTTTTTGGGGAGAAAAAAAATGCCTTACTATACATGGTCGTTTATTTTTTGGGTGGAAAAAAAATGCCTTACTATACATGGTCGTTTTTTTTTTGGGTGGAAAAAAAATGCCTTACTATACATGGTCGTTTTTTTTTTGGGTGGAAAAAAATGCCTTACTATACATGGTGGTTTTTTTTTGGGTGGAAAAAAATGCCTTACTATACATGGTCGTTTTTTTATTGGGTGGAAAAAAATGCCTTACAATACATGGTCGTTTTTTTTGGGAGAAAAAAAATGCCTTACTATACATGGTCGTTTTTTTAACAAAATAAAAAACGCCTTACTATACATGGTCGTTTTTTTAGGGGGAAAAAAAACGCCTTACTATACATGGTCATTTTTTTAGGGGGGAAAAAAAAACGCCTTACTATACATGGTCATTTTTTTTAACAAAATAAAAAACGCCTTGGTCGTTTTTTTAGGGGGGAAAAAAAAATGCCTTACTATACATGGTCGTTTCTTTTGGGTGGAAAAAAAATGCCTTACTATACATGGTCGTTTTTTTGGGAGGAAAAAAATCCCTTACTATACATAGTCGTTTTTTTGGGGAGAAAAAAAATGCCTTACTATACATGGTCGTTTATTTTTTGGGTGGAAAAAAAATGCCTTACTATACATGGTCGTTTTTTTAGGGGGGGAAAAAAAATGCCTTACTATACATGGTCGTTTCTTTTGGGTGGAAAAAAAATGCCTTACTATACATGGTCGTTTTTTTGGGAGGAAAAAAATCCCTTACTATACATAGTTGTTTTTTTGGGGAGAAAAAAAATGCCTTTCTATACATAGTCATTTTTTTGCGGAGAAAAAAAATGCCTTACTATACATGGTCGTTTTTTTGGGTGGAAAAAAAATGCCTTACTATACATGGTCGTTTTTTTTTTGGGTGGAAAAAAAATGCCTTACAATACATGGTCGTTTTTTTTTGGGGTGGAAAAAAATGCCTTACTATACATGGACGGTTTTTTTGGGTGGAAAAAAATGCCTTACTATACATGGTCGTTTTTTTTGGGTGGAAAAAAAATGCCTTACTATACATGGTCGTTTT
This sequence comes from Festucalex cinctus, assembly GCF_051991245.1. Classification (NCBI taxonomy): domain Eukaryota; kingdom Metazoa; phylum Chordata; class Actinopteri; order Syngnathiformes; family Syngnathidae; genus Festucalex; species Festucalex cinctus. The sequence goes on along the minus strand of NC_135431.1, from coordinate 8,503,325 downwards.
TTTGGGGAGAAAAAAAATGCCTTACTATACATGGTCGTTTTTTTGGGTGGAAAAAAAATGCCTTGCTATACATGGTCGTTTTTTTTGGGGGGTGGAAAAAAAATGCCTTACTATACATGGTCGTTTTTTTTTTTTGGGTGGAAAAAAATGCCTTACTATACATAGTCGTTTTTATGGGGAGAAAAAAAATGCCTTTCTATACATGGACGTTTTTTTTGGGTGGAAAAAAAATGCCTTACTATACATGGTCGTTTTTTTGGGAGGAAAAAAATCCCTTACTATACATAGTCGTTTTTTTGGGGAGAAAAAAAATGCCTTACTATACATGGTCGTTTATTTTTTGGGTGGAAAAAAAATGCCTTACTATACATAGTCGTTTTTTTTTGGGTGGAAAAAAATGCCTTACTATACATGGTCGTTTTTTTTTGGGTGGAAAAAAATGCCTTACTATACATGGTCGTTTTTTTTTGGGTGGAAAAAAATGCCTTACTATACATGGTCGGTTTTTTTTGGGTGGAAAAAAAATGCCTTACTATACATGGTCGTTTTTTTTTTTGGGTGGAAAAAAATGCCTTACTATACATGGTCGTTTTTTTGGGAGAAAAAAAATGTCTTACTATACATAGTCGTTTTTTTGGGGAGAAAAAAAATGCCTTACTATACATGGTTGTTTTTTTTGGGGTGGAAAAAAAATGCCTTACTATACATGGTCGTTTTTTTTTTGGGTGGAAAAAAAATGCCTTATTATACATGGTCGTTTTTTTTGGGGTGGAAAAAAATGCCTTACTATACATGGTCGTTTTTTTGGGTGGAAAAAAAATGCCTTACTATACATGGTCGTTTTTTTGGGAGAAAAAAAATGCCTTACTATACATAGTCATTTTTTTGCGGAGAAAAAAATGCCTTACTATACATGGTCGTTTTTTTGGGTGGAAAAAAAATGCCTTACTATACATGGTCGTTTTTTTTTTTGGGTGGAAAAAAAATGCCTTACTATACATGGTCATTTTTTTTTGGGGTGGAAAAAAATGCCTTACTATACATAGTCATTTTTTTGGGGAGAAAAAAAATGCCTTACTATACATGGACGGTTTTTTTGGGTGGAAAAAAATGCCTTACTATACATGGTCGTTTTTTTTGGGTGGAAAAAAAATGCCTTACTATACATGGTCGTTTTTTTGGGTGGAAAAAAAATGCCTTACTATACATGGTCGTTTTTTTTTTTGGGTGGAAAAAAAATGCCTTACTATACATGGTCGTTTTTTTTGGAGTGGAAAAAAATGCCTTACTATACATGGTCGTTTTTTTGGGAGAAAAAAAAAAAGCCTTACTATACATAGTCGTTTTTTGGGGGAGAAAAAAAATGCCTTACTATACATGGTCGTTTTTTTTGGGTGGAAGAAAAATGCCTTACTATACATGGTCGTTTTTTTTGGGTGGAAAAAAAAAAGCCTTACTATACATAGTCATTTTTTTGCGGAGAAAAAAATGCCTTACTATACATGGTCGTTTTTTTGGGAGGAAAAAAATCCCTTACTATACATAGTTGTTTTTTTGGGGAGAAAAAAAATGCCTTTCTATACATAGTCATTTTTTTGCGGAGAAAAAAAATGCCTTACTATACATGGTCGTTTTTTTGGGTGGAAAAAAAATGCCTTACTATACATGGTCGTTTTTTTTTTGGGTGGAAAAAAAATGCCTTACAATACATGGTCGTTTTTTTTTGGGGTGGAAAAAAATGCCTTACTATACATGGACGGTTTTTTTGGGTGGAAAAAAATGCCTTACTATACATGGTCGTTTTTTTTGGGTGGAAAAAAAATGCCTTACTATACATGGTCGTTTTTTTGGGGAGAAAAAAAATGCCTTACTATACATGGTCGTTTTTTTGGGTGGAAAAAAAATGCCTTGCTATACATGGTCGTTTTTTTTGGGGGGTGGAAAAAAAATGCCTTACTATACATGGTCGTTTTTTTTTTTGGGTGGAAAAAAATGCCTTACTATACATAGTCGTTTTTATGGGGAGAAAAAAAATGCCTTTCTATACATGGACGTTTTTTTTGGGTGGAAAAAAAATGCCTTACTATACATGGTCGTTTTTTTGGGAGGAAAAAAATCCCTTACTATACATAGTCGTTTTTTTGGGGAGAAAAAAAATGCCTTACTATACATGGTCGTTTATTTTTTGGGTGGAAAAAAAATGCCTTACTATACATAGTCGTTTTTTTTTTGGGTGGAAAAAAATGCCTTACTATACATGGTCGTTTTTTTTTGGGTGGAAAAAAATGCCTTACTATACATGGTCGTTTTTTTTTGGGTGGAAAAAAATGCCTTACTATACATGGTCGTTTTTTTTGGGTGGAAAAAAAATGCCTTACTATACATGGTCGTTTTTTTTTTGGGTGGAAAAAAATGCCTTACTATACATGGTCGTTTTTTTGGGAGAAAAAAAATGTCTTACTATACATAGTCGTTTTTTTGGGGAGAAAAAAAATGCCTTACTATACATGGTTGTTTTTTTTGGGGTGGAAAAAAAATGCCTTACTATACATGGTCGTTTTTTTTTGGGTGGAAAAAAAATGCCTTATTATACATGGTCGTTTTTTTTGGGGTGGAAAAAAATGCCTTACTATACATGGTCGTTTTTTTGGGTGGAAAAAAAATGCCTTACTATACATGGTCGTTTTTTTGGGAGAAAAAAAATGCCTTACTATACATAGTCATTTTTTTGCGGAGAAAAAAATGCCTTACTATACATGGTCGTTTTTTTGGGTGGAAAAAAAATGCCTTACTATACATGGTCGTTTTTTTTTTTGGGTGGAAAAAAAATGCCTTACTATACATGGTCATTTTTTTTGGGGGTGGAAAAAAATGCCTTACTATACATAGTCATTTTTTTGGGGAGAAAAAAAATGCCTTACTATACATGGACGGTTTTTTTGGGTGGAAAAAAATGCCTTACTATACATGGTCGTTTTTTTTGGGTGGAAAAAAAATGCCTTACTATACATGGTCGTTTTTTTGGGTGGAAAAAAAATGCCTTACTATACATGGTCGTTTTTTTTTTTGGGTGGAAAAAAAATGCCTTACTATACATGGTCGTTTTTTTTGGAGTGGAAAAAAATGCCTTACTATACATGGTCGTTTTTTTGGGAGAAAAAAAAAAAGCCTTACTATACATAGTCGTTTTTTGGGGGAGAAAAAAAATGCCTTACTATACATGGTCGTTTTTTTTGGGTGGAAGAAAAATGCCTTACTATACATGGTCGGTTTTTTTGGGTGGAAAAAAAAAAGCCTTACTATACATAGTCGTTTTTTTGGGGAGAAAAAAAAAAGCCTTACTATACATGGTCGTTTTTTTGGGGTGGAAAAAAAATGCCTTACTATACATGGTCGTTTTTTTTGGGGTGGAAAAAAAATGCCTTACTATTCATGGTCGTTTTTTTGGGAGAAAAAAAATGCCTTACTATACATAGTCATTTTTTTGGGGAGAAAAAAAATGCCTTACTATACATGGTCGTTTTTTAAAACAAAATAAAAAACGCCTTACTATACATGGTCGTTTTTTTAGGGGGGAAAAAAAACGCCTGACTATACATGGTCGGGTTTTTTTTACAAAATAAAAAACGCCTACATGGTCGGTTTTTTTTACAAAATAAAAAACGCCTTACTATACATGGTCGTTTTTTTAGGGGGAAAAAAAACGCCTTACTATACATGGTCGTTTTTTTAGGGGGAAAAAAAACACCTTACTATACATGGTTGTTTTTTTAATCAAATAAAAAACGCCTTACTATACATGGTCGTTTTTTTAGGGGAAAAAAAACGCCTTACTATACATGGTCGTTTTTTTAATCAAATAAAAAACGCCTTACTATACATGGTCTTTTTTTTAGGGGGGAAAAAAACGCCTTACTATACATGGTCGTTTTTTTAGGGGAGGAAAAGAAACGCCTTACGATACATGGTCGTTTTTTTATGGCGGGAAAAAACGCCTTACTATACATGGTCGTTTTTTTTTTTTTACAAAATAAAAAACGCCTTACTATACATGGTCGATTTTTAGGGTGAAAAAAAACGCCTTACTATACATGGTCGTTTTTTTTAACAAAATAAAAAACGCCTTACTATACATGGTCGTTTTTTTAACAAAATAAAAAACGCCTTACGATGCATGGTCGTTTTTTTAGGGGGGAAAAAAAACGCCTTACTATACATGGACGTTTTTTTAGGGGGAAAAAAAAACGCCTTACTATACATGGTCGTTTTTTTTTTTAACAAAATAAAAAACGCCTTACTATACATGGTCGTTTTTTTAGGGGGGGAAAAAACGGCTTACCATACATGGTCGTTTTTTTAGGGGGGAAAAAACGCCTTACTATACATGGTTGTTTTTTTAGGGGGAAAAAAAACGCCTTACTATACATGGTCGTTTTTTTAACAAAATAAAAAACGCCTTACTATACATGGTCGTTTTTTTAACAAATTAAAAAACGCCTTACTATACATTGTCGTTTTTTTAGGGGGAAAAAAAACGCCTTACTATACATGGTCGTTTTTTTAACAAAATAAAAAATGCCTTACTATACATGGTCATTTTTTTTAACAAAATAAAAAACGCCTTACTATACATGGTCGTTTTTTTAGGGAAAAAAAAAAACGCCTTACTATACATGGTCGTTTTTTTAGGGGGAAAAAAAAACGCCTTACTATACATGGTCGTTTTTTTTTTTTTTACAAAATAAAAAACGCCTTACTATACATGGTCGTTTTTTTTTTTTTTTAACAAAATAAAAAACGCCTTACTATACATGGTCGATTTTTAGGGGGAAAAAAAACGCCTTACTATACATGGTCGTTCTTTTTTAACAAAATAAAAAACGCCTTACTATACATAGTCGTTTTTTTAGGGGGGAAAAAAACGCCTTACTATACATGGTCGTTTTTTTTTTTTACAAAATAAAAATCGCTTTACTATACATGGTCGTTTTTTTAACAAAATAAAAAACGCCTTACTATACATGGTCGTTTTTTTAGGGGGGAAAAAAAACGCCTTACTATACATGGTCGTTTTTTTAACAAAATAAAAAACGCCTTACTATACATGGTCGTTTTTTTAGGGGGGGGAAAAAACGCCTTACTATATATGGTCATTTTTTTTTTACAAAATAAAAAACACTTTACTATACATGGTCGTTTTTTTTTACAAAATAAAAAACGCCTTAGTATACATGGTCGTTATTTTAGGGGGGAAAAAAACGCCTTACTATACATGGTTGTTTTTTTTTAACAAAATAAAAAACGTCTTACTATACATGGTCGTTTTTTTAGGGGGGGAAAAAACACCTTACTATACATGGTCGTTTTTTTTAACAAAAAAAAAACGCCTTACTATACATGGTCGTTTTTTTAGGGGGGAAAAAAACGGCTTACCATACATGGTCGTTTTTTTAGGGGGGAAAAAAATGCCTTACTATACATGGTAGTTTTTTTGGGGGGAAAAAACGCCTTACTATACATGGTCGTTTTATTAACAAAATAAAAAACGCCTTACTATACATGGTCATTTTTTTAGGGGGGAAAAAACGCCTTACTATACATGGTTGTTTTTTTTAACAAATTAAAAAACGCCTTACTATACATGGTCGTTTTTTTGTTTGTTTTTTTAAATAAAAAATGCCTTACTATACATGGTCGTTTTTTTAGGGGGGAAAAAACGCCTTACTATACATGGTTGTTTTTTTTAACAAATTAAAAAATCCCTTACTATACATAGTCGTTTTTTTGGGGAGAAAAAAAATGCCTTACTATACATGGTCGTTCATTTTTTGGGTGGAAAAAAAATGCCTTACTATACATGGTCGTTTTTTTTTGGGTGGAAAAAAATGCCTTACTATACATGGTCGTTTTTTTTTGGGTGGAAAAAAATGCCTTACTATACATGGTCGTTTTTTTTTTGGGTGGAAAAAAATGCCTTACTATACATGGTCGTTTTTTTGGGTGGAAAAAAAATGCCTTACTATACATGGTCGTTTTTTTGGGAGAAAAAAAATGCCTTACTATACATAGTCATTTTTTTGGGAGAAAAAAATTGCCTTACTATACATAGTCGTTTTTTTGGGGAGAAAAAAATGCCTTACTATACATGGTCGTTTTTTTTGGGGTGGAAAAAAATGCCTTACTATACATGGTCGTTTTTTTTGGGTGGAAAAAAAATGCCTTACTATACATAGTCATTTTTTTGGGAGAAAAAAATTGCCTTACTATACATAGTCGTTTTTTTGGGGAGAAAAAAATGCCTTACTATACATGGTCGTTTTTTTTGGGGTGGAAAAAAATGCCTTACTATACATGGTCGTTTTTTTTGGGTGGAAAAAAAATGCCTTACTATACATGGTCGTTTTTTTGGGAGAAAAAAAATGCCTTACTATACATAGTCATTTTTTTGCGGAGAAAAAAAATGCCTTACTATACATGGTCGTTTTTTTGGGTGGAAAAAAAATGCCTTACTATACATGGTCGTTTTTTTTTTGGGGTGGAAAAAAAATGCCTTACTATACATGGTCGTTTTTTTTTTGGGTGGAAAAAAATGCCTTACTATACATAGTCATTTTTTTGGGGAGAAAAAAAATGCCTTACTATACATGGACGTTTTTTTTGGGTGGAAAAAAATGCCTTACTATACATGGTCGTTTTTTTTGGGTGGAAAAAAAATGCCTTACTATACATGGTCGTTTTTTTGGGAGAAAAAAAATGCCTTACTATACATAGTCATTTTTTTGGGGAGAAAAAAAATGCCTTACTATACATGGTCGTTTTTTTGGGTGGAAAAAAAATGCCTTGCTATACATGGTCGGTTTTTTTTTTTGGGTGGAAAAAAAATGCCTTACTAGACATGGTCGTTTTTTTTTTTGGGTGGAAAAAAATGCCTTACTATACATAGTCGTTTTTATGGGGAGAAAAAAAATGCCTTTCTATACATGGACGTTTTTTTTGGGTGGAAAAAAAATGCCTTACTATACATGGTCGTTTTTTTTGGGTGGAAAAAAAATGCCTTACTATACATGGTCGTTTTTTTTTTTAGGGGGGAAAAAAACGCCTTACTATACATGGTCGTTTTTTTAACAAAATAAAAAACGCCTTTCTATACATGGTCGTTTTTTTAGGGGGAAAAAAAACGCCTTACTATACATGGTCATTTTTTTAGGGGGGAAAAAAAACGCCTTACTATACATGGTCATTTTTTTAACAAAATAAAAAACGCCTTACTATACATGGTCGTTTTTTTAGGGGGGAAAAAAAAATGCCTTACTATACATGGTCGTTTCTTTTGGGTGGAAAAAAAATGCCTTACTATACATGGTCGTTTTTTTGGGAGGAAAAAAATCCCTTACTATACATAGTCGTTTTTTGGGGAGAAAAAAAATGCCTTACTATACATGGTCGTTCATTTTTTGGGTGGAAAAAAAATGCCTTACTATACATGGTCGTTTTTTTTTGGGTGGAAAAAAATGCCTTACTATACATGGTCGTTTTTTTTTGGGTGGAAAAAAATGCCTTACTATACATGGTCGTTTTTTTTTGGGTGGAAAAAAATGCCTTACTATACATGGTCGTTTTTTTTGGGTGGAAAAAAAATGCCTTACTATACATGGTCGTTTTTTTGGGAGAAAAAAAATGCCTTACTATACATAGTCATTTTTTTGGGAGAAAAAAATTGCCTTACTATACATAGTCGTTTTTTTGGGGAGAAAAAAATGCCTTACTATACATGGTCGTTTTTTTTGGGGTGGAAAAAAATGCCTTACTATACATGGTCGTTTTTTTTGGGTGGAAAAAAAATGCCTTACTATACATGGTCGTTTTTTTGGGAGAAAAAAAATGCCTTACTATACATAGTCATTTTTTTGCGGAGAAAAAAAATGCCTTACTATACATGGTCGTTTTTTTGGGTGGAAAAAAAATGCCTTACTATACATGGTCGTTTTTTTTTTTGGGTGGAAAAAAAATGCCTTACTATACATGGTCGTTTTTTTTTTGGGTGGAAAAAAAATGCCTTACTATACATAGTCATTTTTTTGGGGAGAAAAAAAATGCCTTACTATACATGGACGTTTTTTTTGGGTGGAAAAAAATGCCTTACTATACATGGTCGTTTTTTTTTGGGTGGAAAAAAATGCCTTACTATACATGGTCGTTTTTTTTGGGTGGAAAAAAAATGCCTTACTATACATGGTCGTTTTTTTGGGAGAAAAAAAATGCCTTACTATACATAGTCATTTTTTTGGGAGAAAAAAATTGCCTTACTATACATAGTCGTTTTTTTGGGGAGAAAAAAATGCCTTACTATACATGGTCGTTTTTTTTGGGGTGGAAAAAAATGCCTTACTATACATGGTCGTTTTTTTTGGGTGGAAAAAAAATGCCTTACTATACATGGTCGTTTTTTTGGGAGAAAAAAAATGCCTTACTATACAGTCATTTTTTTGCGGAGAAAAAAAATGCCTTACTATACATGGTCGTTTTTTTGGGTGGAAAAAAAATGCCTTACTATACATGGTCGTTTTTTTTTTTGGGTGGAAAAAAAATGCCTTACTATACATGGTCGTTTTTTTTTTGGGTGGAAAAAAATGCCTTACTATACATAGTAATTTTTTTGGGGAGAAAAAAAATGCCTTACTATACATGGACGTTTTTTTTGAGTGGAAAAAAATGCCTTACTATACATGGTCGTTTTTTTTGGGTGGAAAAAAAATGCCTTACTATACATGGTCGTTTTTTTGGGAGAAAAAGAATGCCTTACTATACATAGTCATTTTTTGGGGGAGAAAAAAAATGCCTTACTATACATGGTCGTTTTTTTGGGTGGAAAAAAAATGCCTTGCTATACATGGTCGTTTTTTTTTTTGGGTGGAAAAAAAATGCCTTACTATACATGGTCGTTTTTTTTTTGGGTGGAAAAAAATGCCTTACTATACATAGTCATTTTTTGGGGGAGAAAAAAAATGCCTTACTATACATGGACGTTTTTTTTGGGTGGAAAAAAATGCCTTACTATACATGGTCGTTTTTTTTTGGGTGGAAAAAAATGCCTTACTATACATGGTCGTTTTTTTTGGGTGGAAAAAAAATGCCTTACTATACATGGTCGTTTTTTTGGGAGAAAAAAATGCCTTACTATACATAGTCATTTTTTTGGGAGAAAAAAATTGCCTTACTATACATAGTCGTTTTTTTGGGGAGAAAAAAATGCCTTACTATACATGGTCGTTTTTTTTGGGGTGGAAAAAAATGCCTTACTATACATGGTCGTTTTTTTTGGGTGGAAAAAAAATGCCTTACTATACATGGTCGTTTTTTTGGGAGAAAAAAAATGCCTTACTATACAGTCATTTTTTTGCGGAGAAAAAAAATGCCTTACTATACATGGTCGTTTTTTTGGGTGGAAAACAAATGCCTTACTATACATGGTCGTTTTTTTTTTTGGGTGGAAAAAAAAATGCCTTACTATACATGGTCGTTTTTTTTTTGGGTGGAAAAAAATGCCTTACTATACATAGTCATTTTTTTGGGGAGAAAAAAAATGCCTTACTATACATGGACGTTTTTTTTGAGTGGAAAAAAATGCCTTACTATACATGGTCGTTTTTTTTGGGTGGAAAAAAAATGCCTTACTATACATGGTCGTTTTTTTGGGTGGAAAAAAAATGCCTTGCTATACATGGTCGTTTTTTTTTTTGGGTGGAAAAAAAATGCCTTACTATACATGGTCGGTTTTTTTTTGGGTGGAAAAAAATGCCTTACTATACATAGTCATTTTTTTGGGGAGAAAAAAAATGCCTTACTATACATGGACGTTTTTTTTGGGTGGAAAAAAATGCCTTACTATACATGGTCGTTTTTTTTTGGGTGGAAAAAAATGCCTTACTATACATGGTCGTTTTTTTTGGGTGGAAAAAAAATGCCTTACTATACATGGTCGTTTTTTTGGGAGAAAAAAAATGCCTTACTATACATAGTCATTTTTTTGGGAGAAAAAAATTGCCTTACTATACATAGTCGTTTTTTTGGGGAGAAAAAAATGCCTTACTATACATGGTCGTTTTTTTGGGGGAGAAAAAAAATGCCTTACTATACATGGTCGTTTTTTTGGGTGGAAAAAAAATGCCTTGCTATACATGGTCGTTTTTTTTGGGTGGAAAAAAAATGCCTTACTATACATGGTCGTTTTTTTGGGAGAAAAAAAATGCCTTACTATACATAGTCATTTTTTTGGGAGAAAAAAATTGCCTTACTATACATAGTCGTTTTTTTGGGGAGAAAAAAATGCCTTACTATACATGGTCGTTTTTTTGGGGGTGGAAAAAAATGCCTTACTATACATGGTCGTTTTTTTTGGGTGGAAAAAAAATGCCTTACTATACATAGTCATTTTTTTGGGAGAAAAAAATTGCCTTACTATACATAGTCGTTTTTTTGGGGAGAAAGAAATGCCTTACTATACATGGTCGTTTTTTTTGGGGAGAAAAAAAAATGCCTTACTATACATGGTCGTTTTTTTGGGTGGAAAAAAAATGCCTTGCTATACATGGTCGTTTTTTTTTTTGGGTGGAAAAAAAATGCCTTACTATACATGGTCGTTTTTTTTTTGGGTGGAAAAAAATGCCTTACTATACATAGTCATTTTTTTGGGGAGAAAAAAAATGCCTTACTATACATGGACGTTTTTTTTGGGTGGAAAAAAATGCCTTACTATATACATGGTCGGTTTTTTTTGGGTGGAAAAAAATGCCTTACTATACATGGTCGTTTTTTTTGGGTGGAAAAAAAATGCCTTACTATACATGGTCGTTTTTTTGGGAGAAAAAAAATGCCTTACTATACATAGTCATTTTTTTGGGAGAAAAAAATTGCCTTACTATACATAGTCGTTTTTTTGGGGAGGAAAAAAATGCCTTACTATACATGGTCGTTTTTTTTGGGGTGGAAAAAAATGCCTTACTATACATGGTCGTTTTTTTTGGGGTGGAAAAAAATGCCTTACTATACATGGTCATTTTTTTTGGGTGGAAAAAAATTGCCTTACTATACATAGTCGTTTTTTTGGGGAGAAAAAAATGCCTTACTATACATGGTCGTTTTTTTGGGGGAGAAAAAAAATGCCTTACTATACATGGTCGTTTTTTTGGGTGGAAAAAAAATGCCTTGCTATACATGGTCGTTTTTTTTGGGTGGAAAAAAAATGCCTTACTATACATGGTCGTTTTTTTGGGAGAAAAAAAATGCCTTACTATACATAGTCATTTTTTTGGGAGAAAAAAATTGCCTTACTATACATAGTCGTTTTTTTGGGGAGAAAAAAATGCCTTACTATACATGGTCGTTTTTTTTGGGGTGGAAAAAAATGCCTTACTATACATGGTCGTTTTTTTTGGGTGGAAAAAAAATGCCTTACTATACATAGTCATTTTTTTGGGAGAAAAAAATTGCCTTACTATACATAGTCGTTTTTTTGGGGAGAAAGAAATGCCTTACTATACATGGTCGTTTTTTTTGGGGAGAAAAAAAATGCCTTACTATACATGGTCGTTTTTTTGGGTGGAAAAAAAATGCCTTGCTATACATGGTCGTTTTTTTTTTGGGTGGAAAAAAAATGCCTTACTATACATGGTCGTTTTTTTTTTGGGTGGAAAAAAATGCCTTACTATACATAGTCATTTTTTTGGGGAGAAAAAAAATGCCTTACTATACATGGACGTTTTTTTTGGGTGGAAAAAAATGCCTTACTATACATGGTCGTTTTTTTTTGGGTGGAAAAAAATGCCTTACTATACATGGTCGTTTTTTTTGGGTGGAAAAAAAATGCCTTACTATACATGGTCGTTTTTTTGGGAGAAAAAAAATGCCTTACTATACATAGTCATTTTTTTGGGAGAAAAAAATTGCCTTACTATACATAGTCGTTTTTTTGGGGAGAAAAAAATGCCTTACTATACATGGTCGTTTTTTTTGGGGTGGAAAAAAATGCCTTACTATACATGGTCGTTTTTTTTGGGTGGAAAAAAAATGCCTTACTATACATAGTCATTTTTTTGGGAGAAAAAAATTGCCTTACTATACATAGTCGTTTTTTTGGGGAGAAAAAAATGCCTTACTATACATGGTCGTTTTTTTTGGGGTGGAAAAAAATGCCTTACTATACATGGTCGTTTTTTTTGGGTGGAAAAAAAATGCCTTACTATACATGGTCGTTTTTTTGGGAGAAAAAAAATGCCTTACTATACATAGTCATTTTTTTGCGGAGAAAAAAAATGCCTTACTATACATGGTCGTTTTTTTGGGTGGAAAAAAAATGCCTTACTATACATGGTCGTTTTTTTTTTTGGGGTGGAAAAAAAATGCCTTACTATACATGGTCGTTTTTTTTTTGGGTGGAAAAAAATGCCTTACTATACATAGTCATTTTTTTGGGGAGAAAAAAAATGCCTTACTATACATGGACGTTTTTTTTGGGTGGAAAAAAATGCCTTACTATACATGGTCGTTTTTTTTGGGTGGAAAAAAAATGCCTTACTATACATGGTCGTTTTTTTGGGAGAAAAAAAATGCCTTACTATACATAGTCATTTTTTTGGGGAGAAAAAAAATGCCTTACTATACATGGTCGTTTTTTTGGGTGGAAAAAAAATGCCTTGCTATACATGGTCGTTTTTTTTTTTGGGTGGAAAAAAAATGCCTTACTATACATGGTCGTTTTTTTTTTTGGGTGGAAAAAAATGCCTTACTATACATAGTCGTTTTTATGGGGAGAAAAAAAAATGCCTTTCTATACATGGACGTTTTTTTTGGGTGGAAAAAAAATGCCTTACTATACATGGTCGTTTTTTTGGGTGGAAAAAAAATGCCTTACTATACATGGTCGTTTTTTTTTAGGGGGGAAAAAAACGCCTTACTATACATGGTCGTTTTTTTAACAAAATAAAAAACGCCTTTCTATACATGGTCGTTTTTTTAGGGGGAAAAAAAACGCCTTACTATACATGGTCATTTTTTTAACAAAATAAAAAACGCCTTACTATACATGGTCGTTTTTTTAGGGGGGAAAAAAAATGCCTTACTATACATGGTCGTTTCTTTTGGGTGGAAAAAAAATGCCTTACTATACATGGTCGTTTTTTTGGGAGGAAAAAAATCCCTTACTATACATAGTCGGTTTTTTGGGGAGAAAAAAAATGCCTTACTATACATGGTCGTTCATTTTTTGGGTGGAAAAAAAATGCCTTACTATACATGGTCGTTTTTTTTTGGGTGGAAAAAAATTCCTTACTATACATGGTCGTTTTTTTGGGAGAAAAAAAATGCCTTACTATACATAGTCATTTTTTTGGGAGAAAAAAATTGCCTTACTATACATAGTCGTTTTTTTGGGGAGAAAAAAATGCCTTACTATACATGGTCGTTTTTTTTGGGGTGGAAAAAAATGCCTTACTATACATGGTCGTTTTTTTTGGGTGGAAAAAAAATGCCTTACTATACATGGTCGTTTTTTTTTTTGGGTGGAAAAAAAATGCCTTATTATACATGGTCGTTTTTTTTTTGGGTGGAAAAAAATGCCTTACTATACATAGTCATTTTTTTGGGGAGAAAAAAAATGCCTTACTATACATGGACGTTTTTTTTGGGTGGAAAAAAATGCCTTACTATACATGGTCGTTTTTTTTGGGTGGAAAAAAAATGCCTTACTATACATGGTCGTTTTTTTGGGAGAAAAAAAATGCCTTACTATACATAGTCATTTTTTTGGGGAGAAAAAAAATGCCTTACTATACATGGTCGTTTTTTTGGGTGGAAAAAAAATGCCTTGCTATACATGGTCGTTTTTTTTTTTGGGTGGAAAAAAAATGCCTTACTATACATGGTCGTTTTTTTTTTTGGGTGGAAAAAAATGCCTTACTATACATAGTCGTTTTTATGGGGAGAAAAAAAATGCCTTTCTATACATGGACGTTTTTTTTGGGTGGAAAAAAAATGCCTTACTATACATGGTCGTTTTTTTGGGTGGAAAAAAAATGCCTTACTATACATGGTCGTTTTTTTTTTTAGGGGGGAAAAAAACGCCTTACTATACATGGTCGTTTTTTTAACAAAATAAAAAACGCCTTTCTATACATGGTCGTTTTTTTAGGGGGAAAAAAAACGCCTTACTATACATGGTCATTTTTTTAGGGGGGAAAAAAAACGCCTTACTATACATGGTCATTTTTTTAACAAAATAAAAAACGCCTTACTATACATGGTCGTTTTTTTAGGGGGGAAAAAAAAATGCCTTACTATACATGGTCGTTTCTTTTGGGTGGAAAAAAAATGCCTTACTATACATGGTCGTTTTTTTGGGAGAAAAAAAATGCCTTACTATACATAGTCATTTTTTTGGGAGAAAAAAATTGCCTTACTATACATAGTCGTTTTTTTGGGGAGAAAAAAATGCCTTACTATACATGGTCGTTTTTTTTGGGGTGGAAAAAAATGCCTTACTATACATGGTCGGTTTTTTTGGGTGGAAAAAAAATGCCTTACTATACATGGTCGTTTTTTTGGGAGAAAAAAAATGCCTTACTATACATGGTCGTTTTTTTGGGTGGAAAAAAAATGCCTTGCTATACATGGTCGTTTTTTTTTTTGGGTGGAAAAAAAATGCCTTACTATACATGGTCGTTTTTTTTTTTGGGTGGAAAAAAATGCCTTACTATACATAGTCGTTTTTATGGGGAGAAAAAAAATGCCTTTCTATACATGGACGTTTTTTTTGGGTGGAAAAAAAATGCCTTACTATACATGGTCGTTTTTTTGGGTGGAAAAAAAATGCCTTACTATACATGGTCGTTTTTTTTTTAGGGGGGAAAAAAACGCCTTACTATACATGGTCGTTTTTTTAACAAAATAAAAAACGCCTTTCTATACATGGTCGTTTTTTTAGGGGGAAAAAAAACGCCTTACTATACATGGTCATTTTTTTAGGGGGGAAAAAAAACGCCTTACTATACATGGTCATTTTTTTAACAAAATAAAAAACGCCTTACTATACATGGTCGTTTTTTTAGGGGGGGAAAAAAAATGCCTTACTATACATGGTCGTTTCTTTTGGGTGGAAAAAAAATGCCTTACTATACATGGTCGTTTTTTTGGGAGAAAAAAAATGCCTTACTATACATAGTCATTTTTTTGGGAGAAAAAAATTGCCTTACTATACATAGTCGTTTTTTTGGGGAGAAAAAAATGCCTTACTATACATGGTCGTTTTTTTTGGGGTGGAAAAAAATGCCTTACTATACATGGTCGTTTTTTTTGGGTGGAAAAAAAATGCCTTACTATACATGGTCGTTTTTTTGGGAGAAAAAAAATGCCTTACTATACATAGTCATTTTTTTGCGGAGAAAAAAAATGCCTTACTATACATGGTCGTTTTTTTGGGTGGAAAAAAAATGCCTTGCTATACATGGTCGTTTTTTTGGGTGGAAAAAAAATGCCTTACTATACATGGTCGTTTTTTTTTTTGGGTGGAAAAAAAATGCCTTACTATACATGGTCGTTTTTTTTTTTGGGTGGAAAAAAAATGCCTTACTATACATGGTCGTTTTTTTTTTGGGTGGAAAAAAATGCCTTACTATACATAGTCATTTTTTTGGGGAGAAAAAAAATGCCTTACTATACATGGACGTTTTTTTTGGGTGGAAAAAAATGCCTTACTATACATGGTCGTTTTTTTTGGGTGGAAAAAAAATGCCTTACTATACATGGTCGTTTTTTTGGGAGAAAAAAAATGCCTTACTATACATAGTCATTTTTTTGGGGAGAAAAAAAATGCCTTACTATACATGGTCGTTTTTTTGGGTGGAAAAAAAATGCCTTGCTATACATGGTCGTTTTTTTTTTTGGGTGGAAAAAAAATGCCTTACTATACATGGTCGTTTTTTTTTTGGGTGGAAAAAAATGCCTTACTATACATAGTCGTTTTTATGGGGAGAAAAAAAATGCCTTTCTATACATGGACGTTTTTTTTGGGTGGAAAAAAAATGCCTTACTATACATGGTCGTTTTTTTGGGTGGAAAAAAAATGCCTTACTATACATGGTCGTTTTTTTTTTTAGGGGGGAAAAAAACGCCTTACTATACATGGTCGTTTTTTTAACAAAATAAAAAACGCCTTTCTATACATGGTCGTTTTTTTAGGGGGAAAAAAAACGCCTTACTATACATGGTCATTTTTTTAGGGGGGAAAAAAAACGCCTTACTATACATGGTCATTTTTTTAACAAAATAAAAAACGCCTTACTATACATGGTCGTTTTTTTAGGGGGGAAAAAAATGCCTTACTATACATGGTCGTTTCTTTTGGGTGGAAAAAAAATGCCTTACTATACATGGTCGTTTTTTTGGGAGGAAAAAAATCCCTTACTATACATAGTCGTTTTTTTGGGGAGAAAAAAAATGCCTTACTATACATGGTCGTTTATTTTTTGGGTGGAAAAAAAATGCCTTACTATACATGGTCGTTTTTTTTGGGGTGGAAAAAAAATGCCTTACTATACATGGTCGTTTTTTTTTTGGGTGGAAAAAAATGCCTTACTATACATGGTCGTTTTTTTTTGGGTGGAAAAAAATGCCTTACTATACATGATCGTTTTTTTTGGGTGGAAAAAAAATGCCTTACTATACATGGTCGTTTTTTTTTGGGTGGAAAAAAACATGCCTTACTATACATGGTCGTTTTTTTATTGGGTGGAAAAAAATGCCTTACTATACATGGTCGTTTTTTTTGGGAGAAAAAAAATGCCTTACTATACATAGTCGTTTTTTGGGGGAGAAAAAAAATGCCTTACTATACATGGTAATTTTTTTTGGGGGGTGGAAAAAAAATGCCTTACTATACATGGTCATTTTTTTGGGGTGGAAAAAAAATGCCTTACTATACATGGTCGTTTTTTTTTGGGTGGAAAAAAATGCCTTACTATACATGGTCGTTTTTTTTTGGGTGGAAAAAAATGCCTTACTATACATGGTCGTTTTTTTGGGTGGAAAAAAAATGCCTTACTATACATGGTCGTTTTTTTTTTTTGAGTGGAAAAAAATGCCTTACTATACATGGTCGTTTTTTTGGGAGAAAAAAAATGCCTTACTATACATAGTCGTTTTTTGGGGGAGAACAAAAATGCCTTACTATACATGGTCGTTTTTTTTGGGTGGAAAAAAAATGCCTTACTATACATGGTCGTTTTTTTTTGGGTGGAAAAAAATGCCTTACTATACATGGTCGTTTTTTTTGGGTGGAAAAAAATGCCTTACTATACATGGTCGTTTTTTTTGGGTGGAAAAAAAATGCCTTACTATACATGGTCGTTTTTTTTTTGGGTGGAAAAAAATGCCTTACTATACATGGTCGTTTTTTTGGGAGAAAAAAAATGTCTTACTATACATAGTCGTTTTTTTGGGGAGAAAAAAAATGCCTTACTATACATGGTTGTTTTTTTTGGGGTGGAAAAAAAATGCCTTACTATACATGGTCGTTTTTTTTTGGGTGGAAAAAAAATGCCTTATTATACATGGTCGTTTTTTTTTGGGTGGAAAAAAAATGCCTTACTATACATGGTCGTTTTTTTGGGAGAAAAAAATTGCCTTACTATACATAGTCGTTTTTTTGGGGAGAAAAAAATGCCTTACTATACATGGTCGTTTTTTTTGGGGTGGAAAAAAATGCCTTACTATACATGGTCGTTTTTTTTGGGTGGAAAAAAAATGCCTTACTATACATGGTCGTTTTTTTGGGAGAAAAAAAATGCCTTACTATACATAGTCATGTTTTTGCGGAGAAAAAAAATGCCTTACTATACATGGTCGTTTTTTTGGGTGGAAAAAAAATGCCTTACTATACATGGTCGTTTTTTTTTTGGGGTGGAAAAAAAATGCCTTACTATACATGGTCGTTTTTTTTTTGGGTGGAAAAAAATGCCTTACTATACATAGTCATTTTTTTGGGGAGAAAAAAAATGCCTTACTATACATGGACGTTTTTTTTGGGTGGAAAAAAATGCCTTACTATACATGGTCGTTTTTTTTGGGTGGAAAAAAAATGCCTTACTATACATGGTCGTTTTTTTGGGAGAAAAAAAATGCCTTACTATACATAGTCATTTTTTTGGGGAGAAAAAAAATGCCTTACTATACATGGTCGTTTTTTTTTTTGGGTGGAAAAAAATGCCTTACTATACATAGTCGTTTTTATGGGGAGAAAAAAAAATGCCTTTTTATACATGGACGTTTTTTTTGGGTGGAAAAAAAATGCCTTACTATACATGGTCGTTTTTTTGGGTGGAAAAAAAATGCCTTACTATCCATGGTCGTTTTTTTTTAGGGGGGAAAAAAACGCCTTACTATACATGGTCGTTTTTTTAACAAAATAAAAAACGCCTTTCTATACATGGTCGTTTTTTTAGGGGGAAAAAAAACGCCTTTCTATACATGGTCGTTTTTTTAGGGGGGGAAAAAACGCCTTACTATACATGGTCATTTTTTTAACAAAATAAAAAACGCCTTACTATACATGGTCGTTTTTTTAGGGGGAAAAAAAAAATGCCTTACAATACATGGTCGTTTCTTTTGGGTGGAAAAAAAATGCCTTACTATACATGGTCGTTTTTTTGGGAGGAAAAAAATCCCTTACTATACATAGTCGTTTTTTTGGGGAGAAAAAAAATGCCTTACTATACATGGTCGTTTATTTTTTGGGTGGAAAAAAAATGCCTTACTATACATGGTCGTTTTTTTTGGGTGGAAAAAAAATGCCTTACTATACATGGTCGTTTTTTTTTTTGGGTGGAAAAAAAATGCCTTACTATACATGGTCGTTTTTTTTGGAGTGGAAAAAAATGCCTTACTATACATGGTCGTTTTTTTTGGGTGGAAAAAAAAAGCCTTACTATACATAGTCGTTTTTTTGGGGAGAAAAAAAAAGCCTTACTATACATGGTCGTTTTTTTGGGGTGGAAAAAAAATGCCTTACTATACATGGTCGTTTTTTTTGGGGTGGAAAAAAAATGCCTTACTATTCATGGTCGTTTTTTTGGGAGAAAAAAAATGCCTTACTATACATAGTAATTTTTTTGGGAAGAAAAAAAATGCCTTACTATACATGGTCGTTTTTTAAAACAAAATAAAAAACGCCTTACTATACATGGTCGTTTTTTTAGGGGGGAAAAAAACGCCTGACTATACATGGTCGGGGTTTTTTTACAAAATAAAAAACGCCTACATGGTCGGTTTTTTTTACAAAATAAAAAACGCCTTGCTATACATGGTCGTTTTTTTAGGGGGGAAAAAAACGCCTTACTATACATGGTCGTTTTTTTAGGGGAGGAAAAAAACGCCTTACGGTACATGGTCGTTTTTTTATGGCGGGAAAAAACGCCTTACTATACATGGTCGTTTTTTTTTTTTTACAAAATAAAAAACGCCTTACTATACATGGTCGATTTTTAGGGGGAAAAAAAACGCCTTACTATACATGGTCGTTTTTTTTGAGAAAATAAAAAACGCCTTACTATACATGGTCGTTTTTTTTTTTTTTTACAAAATAAAAAACGCCTTACTATACATGGTCGTTTTTTTTTTACAATATAAAAAACGCCTTGCTATACATGGTCGTTTTTTTAGGGGGAAAAAAAACGCCTTACTATACATGGTCGTTTTTTTTTACAAAATAAAAAACGCCTTGCTATACATGGTCGTTTTTTTAGGGGGAAAAAAAACGCCTTACTATACATGGTCGTTTTTTTTTACAAAATAAAAAACGCCTTACTATACATGGTCGTTTTTTTTTTACAATATAAAAAACGCCTTACTATACATGGTCGTTATTTTAGGGGGGGGAAAAACGCCTTACTATACATGGTCGTTTTTTTAGGGGAAAAAAAAACACCTTACTATACATGGTTGTTTTTTTAATCAAATAAAAAACGCCTTACTATACATGGTCGTTTTTTTAGGGGAAAAAAAACGCCTTACTATACATGGTCGTTTTTTTAATCAAATAAAAAACGCCTTACTATACATGGTCTTTTTTTTAGGGGGAAAAAAAACGCCTTACTATACATGGTCGTTTTTTTAGGGGAGGAAAAAAACGCCTTACGATACATGGTCGTTTTTTTATGGCGGGAAAAAACGCCTTACTATACATGGTCGTTTTTTTTTTTTTACAAAATAAAAACGCCTTACTATACATGGTCGATTTTTAGGGGGAAAAAAAACGCCTTACTATACATGGTCGCTTTTTTTGAGAAAATAAAAAACGCCTTACTTTACATGGTCGTTTTTTTTTTACAAAATAAAAAACGCCTTAGTATACATGGTCGTTATTTTAGGGGGGAAAAAAAACGCCTTACGATACATGGTTGTTTTTTTAGGGGGAAAAAAAACGCCTTACTATACATGGTCATTTTTTTAGGGGGGGAAAAAAACGCCTTACTATACATGGTCATTTTTTTAACAAAATAAAAAACGCCTTACTATACATGGTCGTTTTTTTAGGGGGAAAAAAAAAATGCCTTACAATACATGGTCGTTTCTTTTGGGTGGAAAAAAAATGCCTTACTATACATGGTCGTTTTTTTGGGAGGAAAAAAATCCCTTACTATACATAGTCGTTTTTTTGGGGAGAAAAAAAATGCCTTACTATACATGGTCGTTTATTTTTTGGGTGGAAAAAAAATGCCTTACTATACATGGTCGTTTTTTTTGGGTGGAAAAAAAATGCCTATACATGGTCGTTTTTTTTTTTGGGTGGAAAAAAAATGCCTTACTATACATGGTCGTTTTTTTTGGAGTGGAAAAAAATGCCTTACTATACATGGTCGTTTTTTTTGGGTGGAAAAAAAAAAGCCTTACTATACATAGTCGTTTTTTTGGGGAGAAAAAAAAAGCCTTACTATACATGGTCGTTTTTTTGGGGTGGAAAAAAAATGCCTTACTATACATGGTCGTTTTTTTTGGGGTGGAAAAAAAATGCCTTACTATTCATGGTCGTTTTTTTGGGAGAAAAAAAATGCCTTACTATACATAGTAATTTTTTTGGGAAGAAAAAAAATGCCTTACTATACATGGTCGTTTTTTAAAACAAAATAAAAAACGCCTTACTATACATGGTCGTTTTTTTAGGGGGGAAAAAAACGCCTGACTATACATGGTCGGGGTTTTTTTACAAAATAAAAAACGCCTACATGGTCGTTTTTTTTTACAAAATAAAAAACGCCTTACTATACATGGTCGTTTTTTTTTTACAATATAAAAAACGCCTTACTATACATGGTCGTTATTTTAGGGGGGGGAAAAACGCCTTACTATACATGGTCGTTTTTTTAGGGGAAAAAAAAACACCTTACTATACATGGTTGTTTTTTTAATCAAATAAAAAACGCCTTACTATACATGGTCGTTTTTTTAGGGGAAAAAAAACGCCTTACTATACATGGTCGTTTTTTTAATCAAATAAAAAACGCCTTACTATACATGGTCTTTTTTTTAGGGGGAAAAAAAACGCCTTACTATACATGGTCGTTTTTTTAGGGGAGGAAAAAAACGCCTTACGATACATGGTCGTTTTTTTATGGCGGGAAAAAACGCCTTACTATACATGGTCGTTTTTTTTTTTTTACAAAATAAAAACGCCTTACTATACATGGTCGATTTTTAGGGGGAAAAAAAACGCCTTACTATACATGGTCGCTTTTTTTGAGAAAATAAAAAACGCCTTACTTTACATGGTCGTTTTTTTTTTACAAAATAAAAAACGCCTTAGTATACATGGTCGTTATTTTAGGGGGGAAAAAAAACGCCTTACGATACATGGTTGTTTTTTTAGGGGGAAAAAAAACGCCTTACTATACATGGTCATTTTTTTAGGGGGGGAAAAAAACGCCTTACTATACATGGTCATTTTTTTAACAAAATAAAAAACGCCTTACTATACATGGTCGTTTTTTTAGGGGGAAAAAAAAAATGCCTTACAATACATGGTCGTTTCTTTTGGGTGGAAAAAAAATGCCTTACTATACATGGTCGTTTTTTTGGGAGGAAAAAAATCCCTTACTATACATAGTCGTTTTTTTGGGGAGAAAAAAAATGCCTTACTATACATGGTCGTTTATTTTTTGGGTGGAAAAAAAATGCCTTACTATACATGGTCGTTTTTTTTGGGTGGAAAAAAATGCCTATACATGGTCGTTTTTTTTTTTGGGTGGAAAAAAAATGCCTTACTATACATGGTCGTTTTTTTTGGAGTGGAAAAAAATGCCTTACTATACATGGTCGTTTTTTTTGGGTGGAAAAAAAAAAGCCTTACTATACATAGTCGTTTTTTTGGGGAGAAAAAAAAAGCCTTACTATACATGGTCGTTTTTTTGGGGTGGAAAAAAAATGCCTTACTATACATGGTCGTTTTTTTTGGGGTGGAAAAAAAATGCCTTACTATTCATGGTCGTTTTTTTGGGAGAAAAAAAATGCCTTACTATACATAGTAATTTTTTTGGGAAGAAAAAAAATGCCTTACTATACATGGTCGTTTTTTAAAACAAAATAAAAAACGCCTTACTATACATGGTCGTTTTTTTAGGGGGGAAAAAAACGCCTGACTATACATGGTCGGGGTTTTTTTACAAAATAAAAAACGCCTACATGGTCGGTTTTTTTTACAAAATAAAAAACGCCTTGCTATACATGGTCGTTTTTTTAGGGGGGAAAAAAACGCCTTACTATACATGGTCGTTTTTTTAGGGGAGGAAAAAAACGCCTTACGATACATGGTCGTTTTTTTATGGCGGGAAAAAACGCCTTACTATACATGGTCGTTTTTTTTTTTTTACAAAATAAAAAACGCCTTACTATACATGGTCGATTTTTAGGGGGAAAAAAAACGCCTTACTATACATGGTCGTTTTTTTTGAGAAAATAAAGAACGCCTTACTATACATGGTCGTTTTTTTTTTTTTTTTACAAAATAAAAAACGCCTTACTATACATGGTCGTTTTTTTTTACAATATAAAAAACGCCTTGCTATACATGGTCGTTTTTTTAGGGGGAAAAAAAACGCCTTACTATACATGGTCGTTTTTTTTTACAAAATAAAAAACGCCTTGCTATACATGGTCGTTTTTTTAGGGGGAAAAAAAACGCCTTACTATACATGGTCGTTTTTTTTTACAAAATAAAAAACGCCTTACTATACATGGTCGTTTTTTTTTTACAATATAAAAAACGCCTTACTATACATGGTCGTTATTTTAGGGGGGGGAAAAACGCCTTACTATACATGGTCGTTTTTTTAGGGGAAAAAAAAACACCTTACTATACATGGTTGTTTTTTTAATCAAATAAAAAACGCCTTACTATACATGGTCGTTTTTTTAGGGGAAAAAAAACGCCTTACTATACATGGTCGTTTTTTTAATCAAATAAAAAACGCCTTACTATACATGGTCTTTTTTTTAGGGGGAAAAAAAACGCCTTACTATACATGGTCGTTTTTTTAGGGGAGGAAAAAAACGCCTTACGATACATGGTCGTTTTTTTATGGCGGGAAAAAACGCCTTACTATACATGGTCGTTTTTTTTTTTTTACAAAATAAAAAACGCCTTACTATACATGGTCGATTTTTAGGGGGAAAAAAAACGCCTTACTATACATGGTCGTTTTTTTTGAGAAAATAAAAAACGCCTTACTTTACATGGTCGTTTTTTTTTTACAAAATAAAAAACGCCTTAGTATACATGGTCGTTATTTTAGGGGGGAAAAAAAACGCCTTACGATACATGGTTGTTTTTTTAGGGGGGAAAAAAAACGCCTTACTATACATGGACGTTTTTTTAGGGGGAAAAAAAAACGCCTTACTATACATGGTCGTTTTTTTTTTTTTAACAAAATAAAAAACGCCTTACTATACATGGTCGTTTTTTTAGGGGGGAAAAAAACGGCTTACCATACATGGTCGTTTTTTTAGGGGGAAAAAAAATGCCTTACTATACATGGTAGTTTTTTTTGGGGGGAAAAAAACGCCTTACTATACATGGTCGTTTTTTTAACAAAATAAAGAACGCCTTACTATACATGGTCGTTTTTTTGTTTTGTTTTTTAAATAAAAAATGCCTTACTATACATGGTCGTTTTTTTTTTTTACAAAATAAAAAACGCCTTACTATACATGGTCGTTTTTTTAGGGGGGGAAAAACGCCTTACTATACATGGTTGTTTTTTTAGGGGGAAAAAAAACGCCTTACTATACATGGTCGTTTTTTTAACAAAATAAAAAACGCCTTACTATACATGGTCGTTTTTTTAACAAATTAAAAAACGCCTTACTATACATTGTCGTTTTTTTAGGGGGAAAAAAAACGCCTTACTATACATGGTCGTTTTTTTAACAAAATAAAAAATGCCTTACTATACATGGTCATTTTTTTTAACAAAATAAAAAACGCCTTACTATACATGGTCGTTTTTTTAGGGAAAAAAAAAAAACGCCTTACTATACATGGTCGTTTTTTTAGGGGGAAAAAAAAACGCCTTACTATACATGGTCGTTTTTTTAGGGGGAAAAAAAAACGCCTTACTATACATGGACGTTTTTTTTTTTTTTACAAAATAAAAAACGCCTTACTATACATGGTCGTTTTTGTTTTGTTTTTACAAAATAAAAAACGCCTTACTATACATGGTCTTTTTTTTTTAACAAAATAAAAAACGCCTTACTATACATGGTCGATTTTTAGGGGGGAAAAAAACGCCTTACTATACATGGTCGTTCTTTTTTAACAAAATAAAAAACGCCTTACTATACATGGTCGTTTTTTTTTTTACAAAATAAAAATCGCTTTACTATACATGGTCGTTTTTTTAACAAAATAAAAAACGCCTTACTATACATGGTCGTTTTTTTAGGGGGGGAAAAAAACGCCTTACTATACATGGTCGTTTTTTTAGGGGGAAAAAAAACCGCCTTACTATACATGGTCGTTTTTTTAGGGGGGAAAAAAAATGTCTTACTATACATGGTCGTTTTTTTAACAAAATAAAAAACGCCTTACTATACATGGTCGTTTTATTAGGGGGAAAAAAAACGCCTTACTATACATGGTCGTTTTTTTTTTAACAAAATAAAAAACACCTTACTATACATGGTCGTTTTTTTAGGGGGGGAAAAAAACGCCTTACTATATATGGTCATTTTTTTTTTACAAAATAAAAATCGCCTTACTATACATGGTCGTTTTTTTTTACAAAATAAAAAACGCCTTAGTATACATGGTCGTTATTTTAGGGGGGAAAAAAACGCCTTACTATACATGGTTGTTTTTTTTTAACAAAATAAAAAACGTCTTACTATACATGGTCATTTTTTTAGGGGGGAAAAAAACACCTTACTATACATGGTCGTTTTTTTTTAACAAAAAAAAAAACGCCTTACTATACATGGTCGTTTTTTTAGGGGGGAAAAAAATGCCTTACTATACATGGTAGTTTTTTTGGGGGGAAAAAACGCCTTACTATACATGGTTGTTTTTTTGAACAAATTAAAAAACGCCTTACTATACATGGTCGTTTTTTTTTAACATAATAAAAAACGCCTTACTATACATGGTCGTTTTTTTAGGGGGGAAAAAAACGCCTTACTATACATGGTCGTTTTTTTAGGGGGAAAAAAAACGCCTTACTATACATGGACGTTTTTGTTTTGTTTTTTACAAAATAAAAAACGCCTTACTATACATGGTCGTTTTTTGTTTTTTTTTTACAAAATAAAAAACGCCTTACTATACATGGTCGTTTTTTAGGGGGAAAAAAAAACGCCTTAGTATACATGGTCGGGTTTTTTTTTACAAAATAAAAAACGTCTTACTATACATGGTCGTTTTTTTAACAAAATAAAAAATGCCTTACTATACGTGGTGGTTTTTTTAGGGGGGGAAAAAATGCCTTACTATACATGGTCGTTTTTTTAACAAAATAAAAAACGCCTTACTATACATGGTCGTTTTATTAGGGGGAAAAAAAACGCCTTACTATACATGGTCGTTTTTTTTTTACAAAATAAAAAACGCCTAACGATACATGGTCGTTTTTTTAGGGGGGGAAAAAACGCCTTACTATACATGGTCGTTTTTTTTAACAAAATAAAAAACGCCTTACTATACATGGTCGTTTTATTAGGGGGAAAAAAAACGCCTTACTATACATGGTCGTTTTTTTTTTTTACAAAATAAAAAACGCCTTACTATACATGGTTGTTTTTTTTTTTACAAAATAAAAAACGCCTTATTATACATGATCGTTTTTTTAGGGGGGGAAAAAACGCCTTACTATACATGGTCGTTTTTTTTTAACAAAATAAAAAACGCCTTCCGATACGTGGTCGTTTTTTTAGGGGGAAAAAAAACACCTTACTATACATGGTTGTTTTTTTAATCAAATAAAAAACGCCTTACTATACATGGTCGTTTTTTTTAAGGGGGAAAAAAACGCCTTACTATACATGGTCGTTTTTTTAATCAAATAAAAAACGCCTTACTATACATTGTCGTTTTTTTAGGGGGAAAAAAAACGCCTTACTATACATGGTCGTTTTTTTAGGGGGGAAAAAACGGCTTACTATATATGGTCGTTTTTTTAGGGGGAAAAAAAAACGCCTTACTATACATGGACGTTTTTTTTTTTTACAAAATAAAAAACGCCTTACTATACATGGTCTTTTTTTTTTTTTTTTTACAAAATAAAAAACGCCTTACTATACATGGACGTTTTTTTTTTTTACAAAATAAAAAACGCCTTACTATACATGGTAGATTTTTAGGGGGGAAAAAAACGCCTTACTATACATGGTCGTTTTTTTAGGGGGAAAAAAAACGCCTTACTATACATGGTCGTTTTTTTTAACAAATTAAAAAACGCCTTACTATACATGGTCGTTTTTTTAACAAAATAAAAAACGCCTTACTATACGTGGTCGTTTTTTTAGGGGGGAAAAAAAACGCCTTACTATACATGGTCGTTTTTTTAACAAAATAAAAAACGCCTTACTATACATGGTCGTTTTATTAGGGGGAAAAAAAACGCCTTACTATACATGGTCGTTTTTTTTTAACAAAATAAAAAACACCTTACTATACATGGTCGTTTTTTTAGGGGGGAAAAAAAACGCCTTACCATACATGGTCGTTTTTTTAGGGGGGAAAAAAACGCCTTACTATACATGGTCGTTTTTTTTTTACAAAATAAAAAACGCCTAATGATACATGGTCGTTTTTTTAGGGGGAAAAGAAACGCCTTACTATACATGGTCATTTTTTTTAACAAAATAAAAAATGCCTTACTATACATGGTCGTTTTTTTAGGGGGAAAAAAAACGCCTTACTATACATGGACGTTTTTTGTTTTTTTTTACAAAATAAAAAACGCCTTACTATACATGGTCGTTTTTTTTTTTTTTTTACAAAATAAAAAACGCCTTACTATACATGGTCGTTTTTTAGGGGGGAAAAAAAACGCCTTAGTATACATGGTCGGTTTTTTTTTTACAAAATAAAAAACGTCTTACTATACATGGTCGTTTTTTTAACAAAATAAACGCCTTACTATACGTGGTCGTTTTTTTAGGGGGGAAAAAAAACGCCTTACTATACATGGTCGTTTTTTTAACAAAATAAAAAACGCCTTACTATACATGGTCGTTTTATTAGGGGGAAAAAAAACGCCTTACTATACATGGTTGGTTTTTTTTTTAACAAAATAAAAAACACCTTACTATACATGGTCGTTTTTTTAGGGGGGAAAAAAAACGCCTTACTATACATGGTCGTTTTTTTTTTTACAAAATAAAAAACGCCTAACGATACATGGTCGTTTTTTTAGGGGGAAAAGAAACGCCTTACTATCCATGGTCGTTTTTTTTTTTTTTTTTACAAAATAAACGCCTTACTATACATGGTCGTTTTTTTAGGGGGGGAAAAAACGCCTTACTATACATGGTCGTTTTTTTTAACAAAATAAAAAACGCCTTACGATACGTGGTCGTTTTTTTTAGGGGGAAAAAAACGCCTTACTATACATGGTCGTTTTTTTTTAACAAAATAAAAAACGCCTTACTATACATGGTCGTTTTTTTTTTTTACAAAATAAAAAACGCCTTACTATACATGGTTGTTTTTTTTTTTTACAAAATAAAAAACGCCTTATTATACATGATCGTTATATTAGGGGGGGAAAAACCGCCTTACTATACATGGTCGTTTTTTTAGGGGGAAAAAAACGCCTTACTATCCATGGTCGTTTTTGTTTTTGTTTTTTACAAAATAAACGCCTTTCTATACATGGTCGTTTTTTTAGGGGGGGAAAAACGCCTTACTATACATGGTCGTTTTTTTAGGGGGAAAAAAAACACCTTACTATACATGGTTGTTTTTTTAATCAAATAAAAAACGCCTTACTATACATGGTCGTTTTTTTTAGGGGGAAAATAACGCCTTACTATACATGGTCGTTTTTTTAATCAAATAAAAAACGCCTTACTATACATGGTCGTTTTTTTAGGGGGGAAAAAAACGCCTTACTATACATGGTCGTTTTTTTAGGGGGGAAAAAAAACGCCTTACTATACATGGACGTTTTTTTTTTTTACAAAATAAAAAACGCCTTACTATACATGGTCTTTTTTTTTTAACAAAATAAAAAACGCCTTACTATACATGGTCGATTTTTAGGGGGAAAAAAAACGCCTTACTATACATGGTCGTTTTTTTTAACAAAATAAAAAACGCCTTACTATACATAGTCGTTTTTTTAGGGGGAAAAAAAACGCCTTACTATACATGGTCGTTTTTTTTTTTAACAAAATAAAAAACGCCTTACTATACATTGTCGTTTTTTTAGGGGGGAAAAAAACGCCTTACTATACATGGTCGTTTTTTTTTTACAAAATAAAAAACGCCTTACTATACATGGTCGATTTTTAGGGGGGAAAAAAACGCCTTACTATACATGGTCGTTTTTTTTAACAAAATAAAAAACGCCTTACTATACATAGTCGTTTTTTTAGGGGGGAAAAAAACGCCTTACTATACATGGTCGTTTTTTTTTTACAAAATAAAAATCGCCTTACTATACATGGTCGTTTTTTTTTACAAAATAAAAAACGCCTTAGTATACATGGTCGTTATTTTAAGGGGGAAAAAAACGCCTTACTATACATGGTTGTTTTTTTTTTACAAAATAAAAAACGTCTTACTATACATGGTCGTTTTTTTAACAAAATAAAAAACGCCTTACTATACATGGTCGTTTTTTTAGGGGGGAAAAAAACACCTTACTATACATGGACGTTTTTTTAGGGGGGAAAAAAAACGCCTTACTATACATGGTCGTTTTTTTTTAACAAAATAAAAAACGCCTTACTATACATGGTCGTTTTTTTAGGGGGGAAAAAAACGGCTTACTATACATGGTAGTTTTTTGGGGGGGAAAAAACGCCTTACTATACATGGTCGTTTTTTTAACAAAATAAAAAACGCCTTACTATACATGGTCATTTTTTTTAGGGGGAAAAAAAACGCCTTACGATACATGGTCGTTTTTTTAACAAAATAAAAAACGCCTTACTATACATGGTCGTTTTTTTTAACAAAATAAAAAACGCCTTACTATACATGGTCGTTTTTTTAGGGGGGAAAAAAACGCCTTACTATACATGGTCATTTTTTTTAACAAAATAAAAAATGCCTTACTATACATGGTCGTTTTTTTAGGGGGAAAAAAAACGCCTTACTATACATGGACGTTTTTTGTTTTTTTTACAAAATAAAAAACGCCTTACTATACATGGTCGTTTTTTTTTTTTTTTTACAAAATAAAAAACGCCTTACTATACATGGTCGTTTTTTAGGGGGGGAAAAAAACGCCTTAGTATACATGGTCGGTTTTTTTTTTACAAAATAAAAAACGTCTTACTATACATGGTCGTTTTTTTAACAAAATAAACGCCTTACTATACGTGGTCGTTTTTTTAGGGGGGAAAAAAAACGCCTTACTATACATGGTCGTTTTTTTAACAAAATAAAAAACGCCTTACTATACATGGTCGTTTTATTAGGGGGAAAAAAAACGCCTTACTATACATGGTTGTGTTTTTTTTTAACAAAATAAAAAACACCTTACTATACATGGTCGTTTTTTTAGGGGGGAAAAAAAACGCCTTACTATACATGGTCGTTTTTTTTTTTACAAAATAAAAAACGCCTAACGATACATGGTCGTTTTTTTAGGGGGAAAAGAAACGCCTTACTATCCATGGTCGTTTTTTTTTTTTTTTTTTACAAAATAAACGCCTTACTATACATGGTCGTTTTTTTAGGGGGGGAAAAAACGCCTTACTATACATGGTCGTTTTTTTTAACAAAATAAAAAACGCCTTACGATACGTGGTCGTTTTTTTTAGGGGGAAAAAAACGCCTTACTATACATGGTCGTTTTTTTTTAACAAAATAAAAAACGCCTTACTATACATGGTCGTTTTTTTTTTTACAAAATAAAAAACGCCTTACTATACATGGTTGTTTTTTTTTTTTACAAAATAAAAAACGCCTTATTATACATGATCGTTATATTAGGGGGGGAAAAACCGCCTTACTATACATGGTCGTTTTTTTAGGGGGAAAAAAACGCCTTACTATACATGGTCGTTTTTTTAATCAAATAAAAAACGCCTTACTATACATGGTCGTTTTTTTAGGGGGAAAAAAAACGCCTTACTATACATGGTCGTTTTTTTAGGGGGGGAAAAAACGCCTTACTATACATGGTCGTTTTTTTAGGGGGAAAAAAAAACGCCTTACTATACATGGACGGTTTTTTTTTTTACAAAATAAAAAACGCCTTACTATACATGGTCTTTTTTTTTTAACAAAATAAAAAACGCCTTACTATACATGGTCGATTTTTAGGGGGAAAAAAAACGCCTTACTATACATGGTCGTTTTTTTAGGGGGAAAAAAAAGGCCTTACCATACATGGTCGTTTTTTGGGGGGGAAAAAAACGCCTTACTATTCATGGTCGTTTTTTTTTTAACAAAATAAAAAATGCCTTACTCTACATGGTCGTTTTTTTAGGTGTGAAAAAAACGCCTTACTATACATGGTTGTTTTTTTAACAAAATAAAAAACGCCTTACTATACATGGTCGTTTTTTTGTTTGTTTTTTTAAATAAAAAATGCCTTACTATACATGGTTGTTTTTTTTAACAAAATAAAAAACGCCTTACTATACATGGTTGTTTTTTTTTCAATAAAAAACGCCTGACTATATGTGGTCTTTTTTTTTTTCAATAAAAAACACCTGACTATACATGGTCGTTTTTTTTTTCAATAAAAAACGCCTGACTATACATGGTCGTTTTTTTTTTTTAAATAAAAAACAAACGCCTGTTATTCCCGGCTCAGCAAGGGGAAGGGAAGTAACACAATAACAGAAAATATAGAGTGAATAAACACTGGGTCGACTTTAACAGCTTAGTAGTTTTAATTGAAGTTTCAGGCAGGGGTTTGACAAGGGAGTTAAAGTGGAAGGTGAACACACAATAACCGCATTTGACGGAGCGGAGGAGAAACAACAGCACAAAGGGGAATAATACAAGAATACACAACAAGCACAAAATAGGGTACCAAGCTCACGGGTTTAACGAGTGCCTCAAAACAAGAGCCAACAACAAAAGAGACACCGATGAGGCGAGCTGCACTGAAGTTCCAGCCGCCCCGAGGAGCGGCAACGCAGCGCTTTTTATCGTGGAGCAGTCCGGCCAGGTGGTGGTCGGCGATTGGCGGAGAGGACTGGAGCTGCTCAACCGAGGGCGTAGAGGCGGACGGCCACCGCCCAGGACGTCGCGCCAGCACATCCGTCCAATCAGCGCTGGCACAGTCGTCCAATTCGGGTGTCGTGCTGGCTCATTCAAGCTGCAGTCCCATTATACTGGCACCAGCCCACACAAACACACACATACATAATAGGAGAGCGTTGCCGGCGGCGGGCCCGAGCCGACAGCCGTAACAACGCCTTACTATACATGGGCATTTTTTTTAACAAAATAAAAAACGCCTTACTATACATGGTTGTTTTTTTTAATCAAATAAAAAACGCCTTACTATAAATGGTCATTTTTTTTAACAAAATAAAAAACGCCTTACTATACATGGTTGTTTTTTTTAATCAAATAAAAAACACCTTACTATAAATGGTCATTTTTTTTAACAAAATAAAAAACGCCTTACGATACATGGTCGTTTTTTTAGGGGGGTAAAAAACGCCTTACTATACATGGTCGTTTTTTTAGGGGGGAAAAAAAACGCCTTACTATACATGGTCGTTTTTTTAGGGGGAAAAAAATGCCTTACTATACATGGTCGTTTTTTTAGGGGGAGAAAAAAACGTCTTACTATACATGGTTGTTTTTTTTACAAAATAAAAAACGCCTTACTATACATGGTCGTTTATTTTTAGGGGGAAAAAAACGCCTTACTATACATGGTCTTTTTTTAGGGGGGAAAAAAACGCCTTACTATACATGGTCGTTTTTTTAGGCGGAAAAAAAACGCCTTACTATACATGGTAGTTTTTATTAACGAAATAAAAAACGCCTTACTATACATGGTCGTTTTTTTAGGGGGAAAAAAAACGCCTTACTAAACATGGTCGTTTTTTTAGGGGGAAAAAAACGCCTTACTATACATGGTCGTTTTTTAGGGGGAAAAAAAACGCCTTACTATACATGGTCGTTTTTTTAGGAGGAAAAAAACGCCTTACTATACATGGTCGTTTTTTTAGGGGGAAAAAAACGCCTTACAATACATGGTCGTTTTTTTAGGGGGGGAAAAAACGCCTTACTATACATGGTCATTTTTTTAGGGGGGGGAAAAACGCCTTACTATACATGGTCGTTTTTTTAGGGGGGAAAAAAACGCCTTACTATACATGGTCGTTTTTTTTAACAAAATAAAAAACGCCTTACTATACATGGTAGTTTTTTTAGGGGGGAAAAAAACCGCCTTACTATACATGGTCGTTTTTTTAGGGGGGGAAAAAAACGCCTTACTATACATGGTCATTTTTTTAGGGGGAAAAAAACGCCTTACTATACATGGTCTTTTTTTTTTAGGGGGAAAGAAAACGCCTTACTATACATGGTCGTTTTTTTTATAGGGGGGGGGAAAAAATGCCTTACTATACATAGTCGATTTTTTCGGTCGAAAAAAAACGGCTTACTATTCATGGTCTTTTTTTTAGGGGGAAAAAAAACGCCTTACAATACATGGTCGTTTTTTTAGGGTGAAAAAAAACGCCTTACTATACATGGTCGTTTTTTTAGGGGGAAAAAAACGCCTTATGATACATGGTCGTTTTTTTTAGGGGGAAAAAAAACGCCTTACTATACATGGTCTTTTTTTTAGGGGGAAAGAAAACGCCTTACTATACATGGTCGTTTTTTTTAACAAAATAAAAAACGCCTTACTATACATGGTCGTTTTTTTAGGGTGGAAAAAAACGCCTTACTATACATGGTCGTTTTTTTAGGGGGGGGGGGAAACGCCTTACTATACATAGTCGTTATTTTTAACAAAATAAAAAACGCCTTACTATACATGGTCGTTTTTTTAGGGGGGAAAAAAAACGCCTTACTATACATGGTAGTTTTTTTAACAAAATAAAAAAAGCCTTACTATACATGGTCGTTTTTTTTAACAAAATAAAAAACGCCTTACTATACATGGTCGTTTTATTAGGGGGAAAAAACGCCTTACTATACATGGTCGTTTTTTTTACAAAATAAAAAACGCCTTACTATACATGGTCGTTTTTTTAGGGGGGAAAAAAAACGCCTTACTATACATGGTCGTTTTTTTAGGGGGGAAAAAAACGCCTTACTATACATGGTCGTTTTTTTAGGGGGAAAAAAACGCCTTACTATACATGGTTGTTTTTTTAGGGGGGAAAAAAACGCCTTACTATACATGGTCGTTTTGTTAGGGGGAAAAAAAACGCCTTACGATACATGGTCGTTTTTTTTAACAAAATAAAAAACGCCTTACTATACATGGTCGTTTTATTAGGGGGGGAAAAACGCCTTACTATACATGGTCGTTTTTTTAGGGGGAAAAAAAAATGCCTTACTATACATGGTCATTTTTTTAACAAAATAAAAAACGCCTTACTATACATGGTCGTTTTTTTAGGGGAAAAAAAAAAACGCCTTACTATACATGGTCGTTTTTTTAGGGGGAAAAAAAACGCCTTACTATACATGGTCGTTTTTTTAACAAAATAAAAAACGCCTTACTATACATGGTCGTTTTTTTTAGGGGGAAAAAAACGCCTTACTATACATGGTCGTTTTTTTAGGGGGAAAAAAAACGCCTTACTATACATGGTTGCATTTTTTACAAAATAAAAAATGCCTTACTATACATGGTCGTTTTTTTTAGGGGGGGGGGGGGGAAACGCCTTACTATACATGGTCATTTTTTTAGGGGGGAAAAAAACGCCTTACTATACATGGTCGTTTTTTTAGGAGGAAAAAAACGCCTTACTATACATGGTCGTTTTTTTAGGCGAAAAAAAACGCCTTACTATACATGGTCGGTTTTTTAGGGGGAAAAAAAACGCCTTACTATACATGGTCGTTTTTTTATAGGGGGAAAAAAAATGCCTTACTATACATGGTCGTTTTTTTCGGTCGAAAAAAAACGCCTTACTATACATGGTCGTTTTTTTTACCAAATAAAAAACGCCTTACTATACATGGTCGTTTTTTTAACAAAATAAAAAACGCCTTACTATACATGGTCGTTTTTTTTACCAAATAAAAAACGCCTTACTATACATGGTTGTTTTTTTTAGGGGGAAAAAAACGCCTTCCTATACATGGTCGTTTTTTTAGGGGGAAAAAAAACGCCTTACTATACATGGTTGCATTTTTTACAGAATAAAAAATGCCTTACTATACATGGTCGTTTTTTTTAGGGGGGGGGGTAACGCCTTACTATACATGGTCGTTTTTTTAGGGGGGAAAAAAACGCCTTACTATACATGGTCGTTTTTTTAGGGGGGAAAAAAACGCCTTACTATACATGGTCATTTTTTTAACAAAATAAAAAACGCCTTACTATACATGGTCGTTTTTTTAGGGGGGAAAAAACGCCTTACTATACATGGTCGTTTTTTTTAGGGGGGAAAAAAACGCCTTACTATACATGGTCGTTTTTTTAGGGGGGAAAAAAACGCCTTACTATACATGGTCGTTTTTTTAACAAAATAAAAAGCGCCTTACTATACATGGTCGTTTTTTTAGGGGGGAAAATAACGCCTTACTATACATGGTCATTTTTTTAGGGGGGAAAAAAACGCCTTACTATACATGGTCATTTTTTTAACAAAATAAAAAACGCCTTACTATACATGGTCGTTTTTTTAGGGGAAAAAAAAAACGCCTTACTATACATGGTCGTTTTTTTAGGGGGGAAAAAAACGCCTTACTATACATGGTCGTTTTTTTAGGGGGGAAAAAAACGCCTTACTATACATGGTCGTTTTTTTAACAAAATAAAAAACGCCTTACTATACATGGTCGTTTTTTTTACCAAATAAAAAACGCCTTACTATACATGGTCGTTTTTTTAGGGGGGAAAAAAACGCCTTACTATACATGGTCGTTTTTTTAGGGGGGAAAAAAAACGCCTTACTATACATGGTCGTTTTTTTAACAAAATAAAAAGCGCCTTACTATACATGGTCGTTTTTTTAGGGGGGAAAAAAACGACTTACTATACATGGTCATTTTTTTAGGGGGGAAAAAAACGCCTTACTATACATGGTCATTTTTTTAACAAAATAAAAAACGCCTTACTATACATGGTCGTTTTTTTAGGGGAAAAAAAAAACGCCTTACTATACATGGTCGTTTTTTTAGGGGGGAAAAAAACGCCTTACTATACATGGTCGTTTTTTTAGGGGGGAAAAAAACGCCTTACTATACATGGTTGTTTTTTTAACAAAATAAAAAGCGCCTTACTATACATGGTCGTTTTTTTAGGGGGGAAAAAAACGCCTTACTATACATGGTCATTTTTTTAGGGGGGAAAAAAACGCCTTACTATACATGGTCATTTTTTTAACAAAATAAAAAACGCCTTACTATACATGGTCGTTTTTTTAGGGGGGAAAAAACGCCTTACTATACATGGTCGTTTTTTTTAGGGGGGAAAAAAACGCCTTACTATACATGGTCGTTTTTTTAGGGGGGAAAAAAACGCCTTACTATACATGGTCGTTTTTTTAACAAAATAAAAAGCGCCTTACTATACATGGTCGTTTTTTTAGGGGGGAAAAAAACGCCTTACTATACATGGTCATTTTTTTAGGGGGGAAAAAACGCCTTACTATACATGGTCATTTTTTTAACAAAATAAAAAACGCCTTACTATATATACATGGTCGTTTTTTTAGGGGAAAAAAAAAACGCCTTACTATACATGGTCGTTTTTTTAGGGGGGAAAAAAACGCCTTACTATACATGGTCGTTTTTTTAGGGGGGAAAAAAACGCCTTACTATACATGGTCGTTTTTTTAACAAAATAAAAAACGCCTTACTATACATGGTCGTTTTTTTTACCAAATAAAAAACGCCTTACTATACATGGTCGTTTTTTTAGGGGGAAAAAAATGCCTTACTATACATGGTCGTTTTTTTAGGGGGAGAAAAAAACGCCTTACTATACATGGTTGTTTTTTTTACAAAATAAAAAACGCCTTACTATACATGGTCGTTTATTTTTAGGGGGAAAAAAACGCCTTACTATACATGGTCTTTTTTTAGGGGGGAAAAAAAACGCCTTACTATACATGGTCGTTTTTTTAGGGGGAAAAAAAACGCCTTACTATACATGGTAGTTTTTATTAACGAAATAAAAAACGCCTTACTATACATGGTCGTTTATTTTTAGGGGGAAAAAAACGCCTTACTATACATGGTCTTTTTTTAGGGGGAAAAAAAACGCCTTACTATACATGGTTGTTTTTTTTACAAAATAAAAAACGCCTTACTATACATGGTCGTTTATTTTTAGGGGGAAAAAAAACGCCTTACTATACATGGTCGTTTTTTAGGGGGAAAAAAAACGCCTTACTATACATGGTCGTTTTTTTAGGAGGAAAAAAACGCCTTACTATACATGGTCGTTTTTTTAGGGGGAAAAAAACGCCTTACAATACATGGTCGTTTTTTTAGGGGGGGAAAAAACGCCTTACTATACATGGTCATTTTTTTAGGGGGGGGAAAAACGCCTTACTATACATGGTCGTTTTTTTAGGGGGGAAAAAAACGCCTACTATACATGGTCGTTTTTTTAACAAAATAAAAAACGCCTTACTATACATGGTCGTTTTTTAGGGGGAAAAAAAACGCCTTACTATACATGGTCGTTTTTTTAGGAGGAAAAAAACGCCTTACTATACATGGTCGTTTTTTTAGGGGGAAAAAAACGCCTTACAATACATGGTCGTTTTTTTAGGGGGGGAAAAAACGCCTTACTATACATGGTCATTTTTTTAGGGGGGGGAAAAACGCCTTACTATACATGGTCGTTTTTTTAGGGGGGAAAAAAACGCCTACTATACATGGTCGTTTTTTTAACAAAATAAAAAACGCCTTACTATACATGGTCGTTTTTTTTACCAAATATAAAACGCCTTACTATACATGGTCGTTTTTTTAGGGGGAAAAAAACGCCTTACTATACATGGTCGTTTTTTTAGGGGGGAAAAAAAACGCCTTACTATATATACATGGTCGTTTTATTAGGGGGAAAAAACGCCTTACTATACATGGTCGTTTTTTTTTACAAAATCAAAAACGCCTTACTATACATGGTCGTTTTTTTAGGGGGAAAAAAACGGCTTACTATACATGGTCGTTTTTTTAGGGGAAAAAAAAACGCCTTACTATACATGGTCGTTTTATTAGGGGGAAAAAAAACGCCTTACTATACATGGTCGTTTTTTTAGGGGGGAAAAAAACGCCTTACTATACATGGTCGTTTTTTTTAGGGGGGAAAAAAACGCCTTACTATACATGGTCATTTTTTTAACAAAATAAAAAACGCCTTACTATACATGGTCGTTTTTTTAGGGGGGAAAAAAACGCCTTACTATACATGGTCGTTTTTTTAACAAAATAAAAAGCGCCTTACTATACATGGTCGTTTTTTTAGGGGGGAAAAAAACGCCTTACTATACATGGTCATTTTTTTAACAATAAAAAACGCCTTACTATACATGGTCGTTTTTTTAGGGGAAAAAAAAAACGCCTTACTATACATGGTCGTTTTTTTTAGGGGGGAAAAAAACGCCTTACTATACATGGTCGTTTTTTTAGGGGGGAAAAAAACGCCTTACTATACATGGTCGTTTTTTTAACAAAATAAAAAGCGCCTTACTATACATGGTCGTTTTTTTAGGGGGGAAAAAAACGCCTTACTATACATGGTCATTTTTTTAGGGGGGAAAAAAACGCCTTACTATACATGGTCATTTTTTTAACAAAATAAAAAACGCCTTACTATACATGGTCGTTTTTTTAGGGGGGAAAAAACGCCTTACTATACATGGTCGTTTTTTTTAGGGGGGAAAAAACGCCTTACTATACATGGTCGTTTTTTTAGGGGGGAAAAAAACGCCTTACTATACATGGTCGTTTTTTTAACAAAATAAAAAGCGCCTTACTATACATGGTCGTTTTTTTAGGGGGGAAAAAAACGCCTTACTATACATGGTCATTTTTTTAGGGGGGAAAAAAACGCCTTACTATACATGGTCATTTTTTTAACAAAATAAAAAACGCCTTACTATACATGGTCGTTTTTTTAGGGGAAAAAAAAAACGCCTTACTATACATGGTCGTTTTTTTAGGGGGGAAAAAAACGCCTTACTATACATGGTCGTTTTTTTAGGGGGGAAAAAAACGCCTTACTATACATGGTCGTTTTTTTAACAAAATAAAAAACGCCTTACTATACATGGTCGTTTTTTTTACCAAATAAAAAACGCCTTACTATACATGGTCGTTTTTTTAGGGGGAAAAAAATGCCTTACTATACATGGTCGTTTTTTTAGGGGGAGAAAAAAACGCCTTACTATACATGGTTGTTTTTTTTACAAAATAAAAAACGCCTTACTATACATGGTCGTTTATTTTTAGGGGGAAAAAAACGCCTTACTATACATGGTCTTTTTTTAGGGGGGAAAAAAAACGCCTTACTATACATGGTCGTTTTTTTAGGGGGGAAAAAAACGCCTTACTATACATGGTAGTTTTTATTAACGAAATAAAAAACGCCTTACTATACATGGTCGTTTTTTTAGGGGGAAAAAAAACGCCTTACTAAACATGGTCGTTTTTTTAGGGGGGAAAAAACGCCTTACTATACATGGTCGTTTTTTAGGGGGAAAAAAAACGCCTTACTATACATGGTCGTTTTTTTAGGAGGAAAAAAACGCCTTACTATACATGGTCGTTTTTTTAGGGGGAAAAAAACGCCTTACTATACATGGTCATTTTTTTAACAATAAAAAACGCCTTACTATACATGGTCGTTTTTTTAGGGGAAAAAAAAAACGCCTTACTATACATGGTCGTTTTTTTTAGGGGGGAAAAAAACGCCTTACTATACATGGTCGTTTTTTTAGGGGGGAAAAAAACGCCTTACTATACATGGTCGTTTTTTTAACAAAATAAAAAGCGCCTTACTATACATGGTCGTTTTTTTAGGGGGGAAAAAAACGCCTTACTATACATGGTCATTTTTTTAGGGGGGAAAAAAACGCCTTACTATACATGGTCATTTTTTTAACAAAATAAAAAACGCCTTACTATACATGGTCGTTTTTTTAGGGGGGAAAAAACGCCTTACTATACATGATCGTTTTTTTTAGGGGGGAAAAAACGCCTTACTATACATGGTCGTTTTTTTAGGGGGGAAAAAAACGCCTTACTATACATGGTCGTTTTTTTAACAAAATAAAAAGCGCCTTACTATACATGGTCGTTTTTTTAGGGGGGAAAAAAACGCCTTACTATACATGGTCATTTTTTTAGGGGGGAAAAAAACGCCTTACTATACATGGTCATTTTTTTAACAAAATAAAAAACGCCTTACTATACATGGTCGTTTTTTTAGGGGAAAAAAAAAACGCCTTACTATACATGGTCGTTTTTTTAGGGGGGAAAAAAACGCCTTACTCTACATGGTCGTTTTTTTAGGGGGGAAAAAAACGCCTTACTATACATGGTCGTTTTTTTAACAAAATAAAAAACGCCTTACTATACATGGTCGTTTTTTTTACCAAATAAAAAACGCCTTACTATACATGGTCGTTTTTTTAGGGGGAAAAAAATGCCTTACTATACATGGTCGTTTTTTTAGGGGGAGAAAAAAACGCCTTACTATACATGGTTGTTTTTTTTACAAAATAAAAAACGCCTTACTATACATGGTCGTTTATTTTTAGGGGGAAAAAAACGCCTTACTATACATGGTCTTTTTTTAGGGGGGAAAAAAAACGCCTTACTATACATGGTCGTTTTTTTAGGGGGAAAAAAAACGCCTTACTATACATGGTAGTTTTTATTAACGAAATAAAAAACGCCTTACTATACATGGTCGTTTTTTTAGGGGGAAAAAAAACGCCTTACTAAACATGGTCGTTTTTTTAGGGGGAAAAAAACGCCTTACTATACATGGTCGTTTTTTAGGGGGAAAAAAAACGCCTTACTATACATGGTCGTTTTTTTAGGAGGAAAAAAACGCCTTACTATACATGGTCGTTTTTTTAGGGGGAAAAAAAACGCCTTACAATACATGGTCGTTTTTTTAGGGGGGGAAAAAACGCCTTACTATACATGGTCGTTTTTTTAGGGGGAAAAAAAACGCCTTACAATACATGGTCGTTTTTTTAGGGGGGAAAAAAACGCCTACTATACATGGTCGTTTTTTTAACAAAATAAAAAACGCCTTACTATACATGGTCGGTTTTTTTACCAAATATAAAACGCCTTACTATACATGGTCGTTTTTTTAGGGGGAAAAAAACGCCTTACTATACATGGTCGTTTTTTTAGGGGGGAAAAAAAACGCCTTACTATATATACATGGTCGTTTTATTAGGGGGAAAAAACGCCTTACTATACATGGTCGTTTTTTTTTACAAAATCAAAAACGCCTTACTATACATGGTCGTTTTTTTAGGGGGAAAAAAACGGCTTACTATACATGGTCGTTTTTTTAGGGGAAAAAAAAAACGCCTTACTATACATGGTCGTTTTTTTAGGGGAAAAAAAAACGCCTTACTATACATGGTCGTTTTTTTAGGGGGAAAAAAAACGCCTTACTATACATGGTCGTTTTTTTTAGGGGGGAAAAAAACGCCTTACTATACATGGTCATTTTTTTAACAAAATAAAAAACGCCTTACTATACATGGTCGTTTTTTTAGGGGGGAAAAAACGCCTTACTATACATGGTCGTTTTTTTTAGGGGGGAAAAAAACGCCTTACTATACATGGTCGTTTTTTTAGGGGGGAAAAAAACGCCTTACTATACATGGTCGTTTTTTTAACAAAATAAAAAGCGCCTTACTATACATGGTCGTTTTTTTAGGGGGGAAAAAAACGCCTTACTATACATGGTCATTTTTTTAGGGGGGAAAAAAACGCCTTACTATACATGGTCATTTTTTTAACAAAATAAAAAACGCCTTACTATACATGGTCGTTTTTTTAGGGGGAAAAAAAAACGCCTTACTATACATGGTCGTTTTTTTAGGGGGGAAAAAAACGCCTTACTATACATGGTCGTTTTTTTAGGGGGGAAAAAAACGCCTTACTATACATGGTCGTTTTTTTAACAAAATAAAAAACGCCTTACTATACATGGTCGTTTTTTTAGGGGGAAAAAAATGCCTTACTATACATGGTCGTTTTTTTAGGGGGAGAAAAAAACGCCTTACTATACATGGTTGTTTTTTTTACAAAATAAAAAACGCCTTACTATACATGGTCGTTTATTTTTAGGGGGAAAAAAACGCCTTACTATACATGGTCTTTTTTTAGGGGGGAAAAAAAACGCCTTACTATACATGGTCGTTTTTTTAGGGGGAAAAAAAACGCCTTACTATACATGGTAGTTTTTATTAACGAAATAAAAAACGCCTTACTATACATGGTTGTTTTTTTAGGGGGAAAAAAAACGCCTTACTAAACATGGTCGTTTTTTTAGGGGGAAAAAAACGCCTTACTATACATGGTCGTTTTTTAGGGGGGAAAAAAACGCCTTACTATACATGGTCGTTTTTTTAGGAGGAAAAAAACGCCTTACTATACATGGTCGTTTTTTTAGGGGGAAAAAAACGCCTTACAATACATGGTCGTTTTTTTAGGGGGGGAAAAAACGCCTTACTATACATGGTCATTTTTTTAGGGGGGGGAAAAACGCCTTACTATACATGGTCGTTTTTTTAGGGGGAAAAAAAACGCCTTACTATACATGGTCGTTTTTTTTAACAAAATAAAAAACGCCTTACTATACATGGTAGTTTTTTTAGGGGGAAAAAAAACCGCCTTACTATACATGGTCGTTTTTTTAGGGGGGGAAAAAACGCCTTACTATACATGGTCGTTTTTTTTAGGGGGAAAAAAACGCCTTACTATACATGGTCTTTTTTTTAGGGGGAAAGAAAACGCCTTACTATACATGGTCGTTTTTTTAGGGGGGGAAAAAACGCCTTCCTATTCATGGTCTTTTTTTTAGGGGGAAAAAAAACGCCTTACGATACATGGTCGTTTTTTTAGGGTGAAAAAAAACGCCTTACTATACATGGTCGTTTTTTTAGGGGGAAAAAAACGCCTTATGATACATGGTCGTTTTTTTTAGGGGGAAAAAAAATGCCTTACTATACATGGTCGTTTTTTTAGGGGGAAGAAAACGGCTTACTATACATGGTCGTTTTTTAGGGGGAAGAAAACGCCTTACTATACATGGTCGTTTTTTTAGGGGGGGAAAAAAACGCCTTACTATACATGGTCGTTTTTTTAGGAGGGAAAAAAACGCCTTACTATACATGGTCGTTTTTTTAACAAAATAAAAAACGCCTTACTATACATGGTCGTT
Organism: Festucalex cinctus; assembly: GCF_051991245.1. Classification (NCBI taxonomy): domain Eukaryota; kingdom Metazoa; phylum Chordata; class Actinopteri; order Syngnathiformes; family Syngnathidae; genus Festucalex; species Festucalex cinctus. The sequence goes on along the minus strand of NC_135431.1, from coordinate 8,460,027 downwards.
TTTTTAGGGGGGGAAAAAAACGCCTTACTATACATGGTCATTTTTTTAGGGGGGAAAAAAACGCCTTACTATACATGGTCATTTTTTTAACAAAATAAAAAACGCCTTACTATACATGGTCGTTTTTTTAGGGGGAAAAAAAACCGCCTTACTATACATGGTCGTTTTTAAGGGGAAAAAAAAACGCCTTACTATACATGGTCGTTTTTTTTTTACAAAATGAAAAATGCCTTACTATACATGGTCGTTTTTTTAGGGGGGGAAAAAACGCCTTACTATACATGGTCGTTTTTTTAGGGGGGAAAAAAACGCCTTACTATACATGGTCGTTTTTTTTTTACAAAATGAAAAATGCCTTACTATACATGGTCGTTTTTTTAGGGGGGGAAAAAACGCCTTACTATACATGGTCGTTTTTAGGGGGGTAAAAAACGCCTTACTATACATGGTCTTTTTTTTAGGGGGAAAGAAAACGCCTTACTATACATGGTCGTTTTTTTTAACAAAATAAAAAACGCCTTACTATACATGGTCGTTTTTTTAGGGTGGAAAAAAACGCCTTACTCTACATGGTTGTTTTTTTAGGGGGGGGGGGGGGGGAACGCCTTACTATACATAGTCGTTATTTTTAACAAAATAAAAAACGCCTTACTATACATGGTCGTTTTTTTAGGGGGAAAAAAAAACGCCTTACTATACATGGTAGTTTTTTTAACAAAATAAAAAAAGCCTTACTATACATGGTCGTTTTTTTCAACAAAATAAAAAACGCCTGACTATACATGGTCGTTTTATTAGGGGGAAAAAACGCCTTACTATACATGGTCGTTTTTTTTACAAAATAAAAAACGCCTTACTATACATGGTCGTTTTTTTAGGGGGAAAAAAACGCCTTACTATACATGGTCGTTTTTTTAGGGGGGAAAAAAAACGCCTTACTATACATGGTCGTTTTTTTAGGGGGAAAAAAAACGCCTTACTATACATGGTCGTTTTTTTAGGGGGGAAAAAACGCCTTACTATACATGGTCGTTTTTTTAGGGGGGAAAAAAACGCCTTACGATACATGGTCGTTTTTTTTAACAAAATAAAAAACGCCTTACTATACATGGTCGTTTTATTAGGGGGGGAAAAACGCCTTACTATACATGGTCGTTTTTTTAGGGGGAAAAAAAAATGCCTTACTATACATGGTCATTTTTTTAACAAAATAAAAAACGCCTTACTATAAATGGTCGTTTTTTTAGGGGAAAAAAAAAAACGCCTTACTATACATGGTCGTTTTTTTAGGGGGGAAAAAAACGCCTTACTATACATGGTCGTTTTTTTAGGGGGGAAAAAAACGCCTTACTATACATGGTCGTTGTTTTAACAAAATAAAAAACGCCTTACTATACATGGTCGTTTTTTTAGGGGGGAAAAAACGCCTTACTATACATGGTCGTTTTTTTAGGGGGAAAAAAACGCCTTACTATACATGGTCGTTTTTTTTTTACAAAATAAAAAATGCCTTACTATACATGGTTGTTTTTTTAGGGGGGAAAAAAACACCTTACTATACATGGTCGTTTTTTTAGGGGGAAAAAAAACGCCTTACTATACATGGTCGTTTTTTTTTTACAAAATGAAAAATGCCTTACTATACATGGTCGTTTTTTTAGGGGGGGAAAAAACGCCTTACTATACATGGTCGTTTTTAGGGGGGTAAAAAACGCCTTACTATACATGGTCTTTTTTTTAGGGGGAAAGAAAACGCCTTACTATACATGGTCGTTTTTTTTAACAAAATAAAAAACGCCTTACTATACATGGTCGTTTTTTTAGGGTGGAAAAAAACGCCTTACTCTACATGGTTGTTTTTTTAGGGGGGGGGGGGGGAACGCCTTACTATACATAGTCGTTATTTTTAACAAAATAAAAAACGCCTTACTATACATGGTCGTTTTTTTAGGGGGAAAAAAAAACGCCTTACTATACATGGTAGTTTTTTTAACAAAATAAAAAAAGCCTTACTATACATGGTCGTTTTTTTTAACAAAATAAAAAACGCCTGACTATACATGGTCGTTTTATTAGGGGGAAAAAACGCCTTACTATACATGGTCGTTTTTTTTACAAAATAAAAAACGCCTTACTATACATGGTCGTTTTTTTAGGGGGAAAAAAACGCCTTACTATACATGGTCGTTTTTTTAGGGGGGAAAAAAAACGCCTTACTATACATGGTCGTTTTTTTAGGGGGAAAAAAAACGCCTTACTATACATGGTCGTTTTTTTAGGGGGGAAAAAACGCCTTACTATACATGGTTGTTTTTTTAGGGGGGAAAAAAACACCTTACTATACATGGTCGTTTTTTTAGGGGGGAAAAAAACGCCTTACTATACATGGTCGTTTTTTTAGGGGGGAAAAAAACGCCTTACTATACATGGTCGTTGTTTTAACAAAATAAAAAACGCCTTACTATACATGGTCGTTTTTTTAGGGGGGAAAAAACGCCTTACTATACATGGTCGTTTTTTTAGGGGGAAAAAAACGCCTTACTATACATGGTCGTTTTTTTTTACAAAATAAAAAATGCCTTACTATACATGGTTGTTTTTTTAGGGGGGAAAAAAACACCTTACTATACATGGTCGTTTTTTTAGGGGGAAAAAAAACGCCTTACTATACATGGTCGTTTTTTTAACAAAATAAAAAACGCCTTACTATACATGGTCGTTTTTTTTAGGGGGAAAAAAACGCCTTACTATACATGGTCGTTTTTTTAGGGGGAAAAAAAACGCCTTACTATACATGGTTGCATTTTTTACAAAATAAAAAATGCCTTACTATACATGGTCGGTTTTTTTAGGGGGGGGGGGGGGAAACGCCTTACTATACATGGTCATTTTTTTAGGGGGGAAAAAAACGCCTTACTATACATGGTCGTTTTTTTAGGAGGAAAAAAACGCCTTACTATACATGGTCGTTTTTTTAGGGGAAAAAAAACGCCTTACTATACATGGTCGGTTTTTTAGGGGGAAAAAAAACGCCTTACTATACATGGTCGTTTTTTTATAGGGGGAAAAAAAATGCCTTACTATACATGGTCGTTTTTTTCGGTCGAAAAAAAACGCCTTACTATACATGGTCGTTTTTTTTACCAAATAAAAAACGCCTTACTATACATGGTCGTTTTTTTAGGGGGAAAAAAACGCCTTACTATACATGGTCGTTTTTTTTAACAAAATAAAAAACGCCTTACTATACATGGTCGTTTTTTTTACCAAATAAAAAACGCCTTACTATACATGGTCGTTTTTTTTACCAAATAAAAAACGCCTTACTATACATGGTAGTTTTTTTTAGGGGGAAAAAAACGCCTTCCTATACATGGTCGTTTTTTTAGGGGGAAAAAAAACGCCTTACTATACATGGTTGCATTTTTTACAGAATAAAAAATGCCTTACTATACATGGTCGTTTTTTTTAGGGGGGGGGGGGTAACGCCTTACTATACATGGTCGTTTTTTTAGGGGGGAAAAAAACGCCTTACTATACATGGTCGTTTTTTTAGGGGGGAAAAAAACGCCTACTATACATGGTCGTTTTTTTAACAAAATAAAAAACGCCTTACTATACATGGTCGTTTTTTTTACCAAATAAAAAACGCCTTACTATACATGGTCGTTTTTTTAGGGGGAAAAAAACGCCTTACTATACATGGTCGTTTTTTTAGGGGGGAAAAAAAACGCCTTACTATACATGGTCGTTTTATTAGGGGGAAAAAACGCCTTACTATACATGGTCGTTTTTTTTACAAAATCAAAAACGCCTTACTATACATGGTCGTTTTTTTAGGGGGAAAAAAACGGCTTACTATACATGGTCGTTTTTTTAGGGGAAAAAAAAAACGCCTTACTAAACATGGTCGTTTTTTTAGGGGGAAAAAAAACGCCTTACTATACATGGTCGTTTTTTTAGGGGGGAAAAAAACGCCTTACTATACATGGTCGTTTTTTTTAACAAAATAAAAAACGCCTTACTATACATGGTCGTTTTATTAGGGGGGAAAAACGCCTTACTATACATGGTCGTTTTTTTAGGGGGAAAAAAAAACGCCTTACTATACATGGTCGTTTTTTTAGGGGGGAAAAAAAATGCCTTACTATACATGGTCATTTTTTTAACAAAATAAAAAACGCCTTACTATACATGGTCGTTTTTTAGGGGGGAAAAAACGCCTTACTATACATGGTCGTTTTTTTTAGGGGGGAAAAAAACGCCTTACTATACATGGTCGTTTTTTTAGGGGGGAAAAAAACGCCTTACTATACATGGTCGTTTTTTTAACAAAATAAAAAGCGCCTTACTATACATGGTCGTTTTTTTTAGGGGGAAAAAAACGCCTTACTATACATGGTCGTTTTTTTAGGGGGAAAAAAAACGCCTTACTATACATGGTTGCATTTTTTACAAAATAAAAAATGCCTTACTATACATGGTCGGTTTTTTTAGGGGGGGGGGGGGGAAACGCCTTACTATACATGGTCATTTTTTTAGGGGGGAAAAAAACGCCTTACTATACATGGTCGTTTTTTTAGGAGGAAAAAAACGCCTTACTATACATGGTCGTTTTTTTAGGGGAAAAAAAACGCCTTACTATACATGGTCGGTTTTTTAGGGGGAAAAAAAACGCCTTACTATACATGGTCGTTTTTTTATAGGGGGAAAAAAAATGCCTTACTATACATGGTCGTTTTTTTCGGTCGAAAAAAAACGCCTTACTATACATGGTCGTTTTTTTTACCAAATAAAAAACGCCTTACTATACATGGTCGTTTTTTTAGGGGGAAAAAAACGCCTTACTATACATGGTCGTTTTTTTTAACAAAATAAAAAACGCCTTACTATACATGGTCGTTTTTTTTACCAAATAAAAAACGCCTTACTATACATGGTCGTTTTTTTTACCAAATAAAAAACGCCTTACTATACATGGTCGTTTTTTTTAGGGGGAAAAAAACGCCTTCCTATACATGGTCGTTTTTTTAGGGGGAAAAAAAACGCCTTACTATACATGGTTGCATTTTTTACAGAATAAAAAATGCCTTACTATACATGGTCGTTTTTTTTAGGGGGGGGGGGGGTAACGCCTTACTATACATGGTCGTTTTTTTAGGGGGGAAAAAAACGCCTTACTATACATGGTCGTTTTTTTAGGGGGGAAAAAAACGCCTACTATACATGGTCGTTTTTTTAACAAAATAAAAAACGCCTTACTATACATGGTCGTTTTTTTTACCAAATAAAAAACGCCTTACTATACATGGTCGTTTTTTTAGGGGGAAAAAAACGCCTTACTATACATGGTCGTTTTTTTAGGGGGGAAAAAAAACGCCTTACTATACATGGTCGTTTTATTAGGGGGAAAAAACGCCTTACTATACATGGTCGTTTTTTTTACAAAATCAAAAACGCCTTACTATACATGGTCGTTTTTTTAGGGGGAAAAAAACGGCTTACTATACATGGTCGTTTTTTTAGGGGAAAAAAAAAACGCCTTACTAAACATGGTCGTTTTTTTAGGGGGAAAAAAAACGCCTTACTATACATGGTCGTTTTTTTAGGGGGGAAAAAAACGCCTTACTATACATGGTCGTTTTTTTTAACAAAATAAAAAACGCCTTACTATACATGGTCGTTTTATTAGGGGGGAAAAACGCCTTACTATACATGGTCGTTTTTTTAGGGGGAAAAAAAAACGCCTTACTATACATGGTCGTTTTTTTAGGGGGGAAAAAAAATGCCTTACTATACATGGTCATTTTTTTAACAAAATAAAAAACGCCTTACTATACATGGTCGTTTTTTAGGGGGGAAAAAACGCCTTACTATACATGGTCGTTTTTTTTAGGGGGGAAAAAAACGCCTTACTATACATGGTCGTTTTTTTAGGGGGGAAAAAAACGCCTTACTATACATGGTCGTTTTTTTAACAAAATAAAAAGCGCCTTACTATACATGGTCGTTTTTTTAGGGGGGAAAAAAACGCCTTACTATACATGGTCATTTTTTTAGGGGGGAAAAAAACGCCTTACTATACATGGTCATTTTTTTAACAAAATAAAAAACGCCTTACTATACATGGTCGTTTTTTTAGGGGAAAAAAAAAACGCCTTACTATACATGGTCGTTTTTTTAGGGGGGAAAAAAACGCCTTACTATACATGGTCGTTTTTTTAGGGGGGGAAAAAACGCCTTACTATACATGGTCGTTTTTTTAACAAAATAAAAAGCGCCTTACTATACATGGTCGTTTTTTTAGGGGGGAAAAAAACGCCTTACTATACATGGTCATTTTTTTAGGGGGGAAAAAAACGCCTTACTATACATGGTCATTTTTTTAACAAAATAAAAAACGCCTTACTATACATGGTCGTTTTTTTAGGGGAAAAAAAAAAACGCCTTACTATACATGGTCGTTTTTTTAGGGGGGAAAAAACGCCTTACTATACATGGTCGTTTTTTTAGGGGGGAAAAAAACGCCTTACTATACATGGTCGTTTTTTTAACAAAATAAAAAACGCCTTACTATACATGGTCGTTTTTTTTACCAAATAAAAAACGCCTTACTATACATGGTCGTTTTTTTAGGGGGAAAAAAACGCCTTACTATACATGGTCGTTTTTTTAGGGGGGAAAAAAACCGCCTTACTATACATGGTCGTTTTTTTTACCAAATAAAAAACGCCTTGCTATACATGGTCGTTTTTTTAGGGGGAAAAAAACGCCTTACTATACATGGTCGTTTTTTTAGGGGGAAAAAAAACGCCTTACTATTCATGGTCGTTTTTTTTTACCAAATAAAAAACGCCTTACTATACATGGTCATTTTTTTAACAAAATAAAAAACGCCTTACTATACATGGTCGTTTTTTTAGGGGGGAAAAAACGCCTTACTATACATGGTCGTTTTTTTAGGGGGAAAAAAAACGCCTTACTATACATGGTCGTTTTTTTAACAAAATAAAAAGCGCCTTACTATACATGGTCGTTTTTTTAGGGGGGGGAAAAACGCCTTACTATACATGGTCATTTTTTTAGGGGGGAAAAAAAACGCCTTACTATACATGGTCATTTTTTTAACAAAATAAAAAACGCCTTACTATACATGGTCGTTTTTTTAGGGGAAAAAAAAAAACGCCTTACTATACATGGTCGTTTTTTTAGGGGAAAAAAAAACGCCTTACTATACATGGTCGTTTTTTTAACAAAATAAAAAACGCTTTACTATACATGGTCGTTTTTTTAGGGGGAAAAAAAATGCCTTACTATACATGGTCATTTTTTTAGGGGGGAAAAAAACGCCTTACTATACATGGTCGTTTTTTTAACAAAATAAAAAACGCCTTACTATACATGGTCGTTTTTTTTACCAAATAAAAAACGCCTTACTATACATGGTCGTTTTTTTTTACCAAATAAAAAACGCCTTACTATACATGGTCGTTTTTTTTAGGGGGAAAAAAACGCCTTCCTATACATGGTCGTTTTTTTAGGGGGAAAAAAAACGCCTTACTATACATGGTTGCATTTTTTACAGAATAAAAAATGCCTTACTATACATGGTCGTTTTTTTTAGGGGGGGGGGGGTAACGCCTTACTATACATGGTCGTTTTTTTAGGGGGGAAAAAAACGCCTTACTATACATGGTCGTTTTTTTAGGGGGGAAAAAAACGCCTACTATACATGGTCGTTTTTTTTAACAAAATAAAAAACGCCTTACTATACATGGTCGTTTTTTTTACCAAATAAAAAACGCCTTACTATACATGGTCGTTTTTTTAGGGGGAAAAAAACGCCTTACTATACATGGTCGTTTTTTTAGGGGGGAAAAAAAACGCCTTACTATACATGGTCGTTTTATTAGGGGGAAAAAACGCCTTACTATACATGGTCGTTTTTTTTACAAAATCAAAAACGCCTTACTATACATGGTCGTTTTTTTAGGGGGAAAAAAACGGCTTACTATACATGGTCGTTTTTTTAGGGGAAAAAAAAAACGCCTTACTAAACATGGTCGTTTTTTTAGGGGGAAAAAAAACGCCTTACTATACATGGTCGTTTTTTTAGGGGGGAAAAAAACGCCTTACTATACATGGTCGTTTTTTTTAACAAAATAAAAAACGCCTTACTATACATGGTCGTTTTATTAGGGGGGAAAAACGCCTTACTATACATGGTCGTTTTTTTAGGGGGAAAAAAAAACGCCTTACTATACATGGTCGTTTTTTTAGGGGGGAAAAAAAATGCCTTACTATACATGGTCATTTTTTTAACAAAATAAAAAACGCCTTACTATACATGGTCGTTTTTTAGGGGGGAAAAAACGCCTTACTATACATGGTCGTTTTTTTTAGGGGGGAAAAAAACGCCTTACTATACATGGTCGTTTTTTTAGGGGGGAAAAAAACGCCTTACTATACATGGTCGTTTTTTTAACAAAATAAAAAGCGCCTTACTATACATGGTCGTTTTTTTAGGGGGGAAAAAAACGCCTTACTATACATGGTCATTTTTTTAGGGGGGAAAAAAACGCCTTACTATACATGGTCATTTTTTTAACAAAATAAAAAACGCCTTACTATACATGGTCGTTTTTTTAGGGGAAAAAAAAAACGCCTTACTATACATGGTCGTTTTTTTAGGGGGGAAAAAAACGCCTTACTATACATGGTCGTTTTTTTAGGGGGGAAAAAAACGCCTTACTATACATGGTCGTTTTTTTAACAAAATAAAAAGCGCCTTACTATACATGGTCGTTTTTTTAGGGGGGAAAAAAACGCCTTACTATACATGGTCATTTTTTTAGGGGGGAAAAAAACGCCTTACTATACATGGTCATTTTTTTAACAAAATAAAAAACGCCTTACTATACATGGTCGTTTTTTTAGGGGAAAAAAAAAACGCCTTACTATACATGGTCGTTTTTTTAGGGGGGAAAAAAACGCCTTACTATACATGGTCGTTTTTTTAGGGGGGAAAAAAACGCCTTACTATACATGGTCGTTTTTTTAACAAAATAAAAAACGCCTTACTATACATGGTCGTTTTTTTAGGGGAAAAAAAAAACGCCTTACTATACATGGTCGTTTTTTTAGGGGGGAAAAAAACGCCTTACTATACATGGTCGTTTTTTTAGGGGGGGAAAAAACGCCTTACTATACATGGTCGTTTTTTTAACAAAATAAAAAGCGCCTTACTATACATGGTCGTTTTTTTAGGGGGGAAAAAAACGCCTTACTATACATGGTCATTTTTTTAGGGGGGAAAAAAACGCCTTACTATACATGGTCATTTTTTTAACAAAATAAAAAACGCCTTACTATACATGGTCGTTTTTTTAGGGGAAAAAAAAAACGCCTTACTATACATGGTCGTTTTTTTAGGGGGGAAAAAACGCCTTACTATACATGGTCGTTTTTTTAGGGGGGAAAAAAACGCCTTACTATACATGGTCGTTTTTTTAACAAAATAAAAAACGCCTTACTATACATGGTCGTTTTTTTTACCAAATAAAAAACGCCTTACTATACATGGTCGTTTTTTTAGGGGGAAAAAAACGCCTTACTATACATGGTCGTTTTTTTAGGGGGGAAAAAAACCGCCTTACTATACATGGTCGTTTTTTTTACCAAATAAAAAACGCCTTGCTATACATGGTCGTTTTTTTAGGGGGAAAAAAACGCCTTACTATACATGGTCGTTTTTTTAGGGGGAAAAAAAACGCCTTACTATTCATGGTCGTTTTTTTTTACCAAATAAAAAACGCCTTACTATACATGGTCATTTTTTTAACAAAATAAAAAACGCCTTACTATACATGGTCGTTTTTTTAGGGGGGAAAAAACGCCTTACTATACATGGTCGTTTTTTTAGGGGGAAAAAAAACGCCTTACTATACATGGTCGTTTTTTTAACAAAATAAAAAGCGCCTTACTATACATGGTCGTTTTTTTAGGGGGGGGAAAAACGCCTTACTATACATGGTCATTTTTTTAGGGGGGAAAAAAAACGCCTTACTATACATGGTCATTTTTTTTAACAAAATAAAAAACGCCTTACTATACATGGTCGTTTTTTTAGGGGAAAAAAAAAAACGCCTTACTATACATGGTCGTTTTTTTAGGGGAAAAAAAAACGCCTTACTATACATGGTCGTTTTTTTAACAAAATAAAAAACGCTTTACTATACATGGTCGTTTTTTTAGGGGGAAAAAAAATGCCTTACTATACATGGTCATTTTTTTAGGGGGGAAAAAAACGCCTTACTATACATGGTCGTTTTTTTAACAAAATAAAAAACGCCTTACTATACATGGTCGTTTTTTTTACCAAATAAAAAACGCCTTACTATACATGGTCGTTTTTTTTACCAAATAAAAAACGCCTTACTATACATGGTCGTTTTTTTTAGGGGGAAAAAAACGCCTTCCTATACATGGTCGTTTTTTTAGGGGGAAAAAAAACGCCTTACTATACATGGTTGCATTTTTTACAGAATAAAAAATGCCTTACTATACATGGTCGTTTTTTTTAGGGGGGGGGGGTAACGCCTTACTATACATGGTCGTTTTTTTAGGGGGGAAAAAAACGCCTTACTATACATGGTCGTTTTTTTAGGGGGGAAAAAAACGCCTACTATACATGGTCGTTTTTTTAACAAAATAAAAAACGCCTTACTATACATGGTCGTTTTTTTTACCAAATAAAAAACGCCTTACTATACATGGTCGTTTTTTTAGGGGGAAAAAAACGCCTTACTATACATGGTCGTTTTTTTAGGGGGGAAAAAAAACGCCTTACTATACATGGTCGTTTTATTAGGGGGAAAAAACGCCTTACTATACATGGTCGTTTTTTTTACAAAATCAAAAACGCCTTACTATACATGGTCGTTTTTTTAGGGGGAAAAAAACGGCTTACTATACATGGTCGTTTTTTTAGGGGAAAAAAAAAACGCCTTACTAAACATGGTCGTTTTTTTAGGGGGAAAAAAAACGCCTTACTATACATGGTCGTTTTTTTAGGGGGGAAAAAAACGCCTTACTATACATGGTCGTTTTTTTTAACAAAATAAAAAACGCCTTACTATACATGGTCGTTTTATTAGGGGGGAAAAACGCCTTACTATACATGGTCGTTTTTTTAGGGGGAAAAAAAAACGCCTTACTATACATGGTCGTTTTTTTAGGGGGGAAAAAAAATGCCTTACTATACATGGTCATTTTTTTAACAAAATAAAAAACGCCTTACTATACATGGTCGTTTTTTAGGGGGGAAAAAACGCCTTACTATACATGGTCGTTTTTTTTAGGGGGGAAAAAAAACGCCTTACTATACATGGTCGTTTTTTTAGGGGGGAAAAAAACGCCTTACTATACATGGTCGTTTTTTTAACAAAATAAAAAGCGCCTTACTATACATGGTCGTTTTTTTAGGGGGGAAAAAAACGCCTTACTATACATGGTCATTTTTTTAGGGGGGAAAAAAACGCCTTACTATACATGGTCATTTTTTTAACAAAATAAAAAACGCCTTACTATACATGGTCGTTTTTTTAGGGGGAAAAAAAAACGCCTTACTATACATGGTCGTTTTTTTAGGGGGGAAAAAAACGCCTTACTATACATGGTCGTTTTTTTAGGGGGGAAAAAAACGCCTTACTATACATGGTCGTTTTTTTAACAAAATAAAAAGCGCCTTACTATACATGGTCGTTTTTTTAGGGGGGAAAAAAACGCCTTACTATACATGGTCATTTTTTTAGGGGGGAAAAAAACGCCTTACTATACATGGTCATTTTTTTAACAAAATAAAAAACGCCTTACTATACATGGTCGTTTTTTTAGGGGAAAAAAAAAACGCCTTACTATACATGGTCGTTTTTTTAGGGGGGAAAAAAACGCCTTACTATACATGGTCGTTTTTTTAGGGGGGAAAAAAACGCCTTACTATACATGGTCGTTTTTTTAACAAAATAAAAAACGCCTTACTATACATGGTCGTTTTTTTTACCAAATAAAAAACGCCTTACTATACATGGTCGTTTTTTTAGGGGGAAAAAAACGCCTTACTATACATGGTCGTTTTTTTAGGGGGGAAAAAAACCGCCTTACTATACATGGTCGTTTTTTTTACCAAATAAAAAACGCCTTGCTATACATGGTCGTTTTTTTAGGGGGAAAAAAACGCCTTACTATACATGGTCGTTTTTTTAGGGGGAAAAAAAACGCCTTACTATTCATGGTCGTTTTTTTTTACCAAATAAAAAACGCCTTACTATACATGGTCATTTTTTTAACAAAATAAAAAACGCCTTACTATACATGGTCGTTTTTTTAGGGGGGAAAAAACGCCTTACTATACATGGTCGTTTTTTTAGGGGGAAAAAAAACGCCTTACTATACATGGTCGTTTTTTTAACAAAATAAAAAGCGCCTTACTATACATGGTCGTTTTTTTAGGGGGGGGGGAAAACGCCTTACTATACATGGTCATTTTTTTAGGGGGGGAAAAAAACGCCTTACTATACATGGTCATTTTTTTAACAAAATAAAAAACGCCTTACTATACATGGTCGTTTTTTTAGGGGAAAAAAAAAAACGCCTTACTATACATGGTCGTTTTTTTAGGGGAAAAAAAAACGCCTTACTATACATGGTCGTTTTTTTAACAAAATAAAAAACGCTTTACTATACATGGTCGTTTTTTTAGGGGGAAAAAAAATGCCTTACTATACATGGTCATTTTTTTAGGGGGGAAAAAAACGCCTTACATGGTCATTTTTTTAACAAAATAAAAAACGCCTTACTATACATGGTCGTTTTTTTAGGGGGAAAAAAACGCCTTACTATACATGGTCGTTTTTTTAACAAAATAAAAAACGCCTTACTATACATGGTCGTTTTTTTAGGGGAAAAAAAAAACGCCTTACTATACATGGTCGTTTTTTTAGGGGGGAAAAAAACGCCTTACTATACATGGTCGTTTTTTTAGGGGGGGAAAAAACGCCTTACTATACATGGTCGTTTTTTTAACAAAATAAAAAACGCCTTACTATACATGGTCGTTTTTTTTACCAAATAAAAAACGCCTTACTATACATGGTCGTTTTTTTAGGGGGAAAAAAACGCCTTACTATACATGGTCGTTTTTTTAGGGGGGAAAAAAACCGCCTTACTATACATGGTCGTTTTTTTTACCAAATAAAAAACGCCTTGCTATACATGGTCGTTTTTTTAGGGGGAAAAAAACGCCTTACTATACATGGTCGTTTTTTTAGGGGGAAAAAAAACGCCTTACTATTCATGGTCGTTTTTTTTTACCAAATAAAAAACGCCTTACTATACATGGTCATTTTTTTAACAAAATAAAAAACGCCTTACTATACATGGTCGTTTTTTTAGGGGGGAAAAAACGCCTTACTATACATGGTCGTTTTTTTAGGGGGAAAAAAAACGCCTTACTATACATGGTCGTTTTTTTAACAAAATAAAAAGCGCCTTACTATACATGGTCGTTTTTTTAGGGGGGGGAAAAACGCCTTACTATACATGGTCATTTTTTTAGGGGGGGAAAAAAACGCCTTACTATACATGGTCATTTTTTTAACAAAATAAAAAACGCCTTACTATACATGGTCGTTTTTTTAGGGGGAAAAAAAAAACGCCTTACTATACATGGTCGTTTTTTTAGGGGAAAAAAAAACGCCTTACTATACATGGTCGTTTTTTTAACAAAATAAAAAACGCTTTACTATACATGGTCGTTTTTTTAGGGGGAAAAAAAATGCCTTACTATACATGGTCATTTTTTTAGGGGGGAAAAAAACGCCTTACTATACATGGTCATTTTTTTAACAAAATAAAAAACGCCTTACTATACATGGTCGTTTTTTTAGGGGGAAAAAAACGCCTTACTATACATGGTCGTTTTTTTAACAAAATAAAAAACGCCTTACTATACATGGTCGTTTTTTTTACCAAATAAAAAACGCCTTACTATACATGGTCGTTTTTTTAGGGGGAAAAAAACGCCTTCCTATACATGGTCGTTTTTTTAGGGGGAAAAAAAACGCCTTACTATACATGGTTGCATTTTTTACAAAATAAAAAATGCCTTACTATACATGGTCGTTTTTTTTAGGGGGGGGGGGGGGGAACGCCTTACTATACATGGTCGTTTTTTTAGGAGGAAAAAAACGCCTTACTATACATGGTCGTTTTTTTAGGGGAAAAAAAAACGCCTTACTATACATGGTCGTTTTTTTAGGGGGAAAAAAAACGCCTTACTATACATGGTCGTTTTTTTTAACAAAATAAAAAACGCCTTACTATACATGGTCGTTTTTTTAGGGGGGGAAAAAACGCCTTACTATACATGGTCGTTTTTTTCGGGGGAAAAAAACGCCTTACTATACATGGTCTTTTTTTTAGGGGGAAAGAAAACGCCTTACTATACATGGTCGTTTTTTTATAGGGGGGGAAAAAATGCCTTACTATACATAGTCGATTTTTTCGGTCGAAAAAAAACGCCTTACTATACATGGTCTTTTTTTTAGGGGGAAAAAAAACGCCTTACGATACATGGTCGTTTTTTTAGGGTGAAAAAAAACGCCTTACTATACATGGTCGTTTTTTTAGGGGGAAAAAAACGCCTTATGATACATGGTCGTTTTTTTTAGGGGGAAAAAAAACGCCTTACTATACATGGTCGTTTTTTTAGGGGGAAGAAAACGCCTTACTATACATGGTCGTTTTTTAGGGGGAAGAAAACGCCTTACTATACATGGTCGTTTTTTTAGGGGGGGAAAAAAAACGCCTTACTATACATGGTCGTTTTTTTAGGGGGGAAAAAAACGCCTTACTATACATGGTCGTTTTTTTAGGGGGAAAAAAAACGCCTTACTATACATGGTCGTTTTTTAGGGGGAAAAAAAACGCCTTACTATACATGGTCGTTTTTTTTTTACAAAATGAAAAATGCCTTACTATACATGGTCGTTTTTTTAGGGGGGGAAAAAAACGCCTTACTATACATGGTCGTTTTTTTAGGGGGGAAAAAAACGCCTTACTATACATGGTCGTTTTTTTTTTACAAAATGAAAAACGCCTTACTATACATGGTCGTTTTTAGGGGGGTAAAAAACGCCTTACTATACATGGTCGTTTTTTTAACAAAATAAAAAACGCCTTACTATACATGGTCGTTTTTTTTAACAAAATGAAAAACGCCTTACTGTACATGGTCGTTTTTAGGGGGGTAAAAAACGCCTTACTATACATGGTCGTTTTTTTAACAAAATGAAAAACGCCTTACTATACATGGTCGTTTTTAGGGTGGAAAAAAACGCCTTACTATACATGGTCGTTTTTAGGGGGGTAAAAAACGCCTTACTATACATGGTCCTTTTTTTTAACAAAATGAAAAACGCCTTACTATACATGGTCGTTTTTAGGGTGGAAAAAAACGCCTTACTATACATGGTCGTTTTTTTAGGGGGGGGGGAAACGCCTTACTATACATGGTCGTTATTTTTAACAAAATAAAAAACGCCTTACTATACATGGTCGTTTTTTTAGGGGGAAAAAAAACCGCCTTACTATACATGGTAGTTTTTTTAACAAAATAAAAAAAGCCTTACTATACATGGTCGTTTTTTTTAACAAAATAAAAAACGCCTTACTATACATGGTCGTTTTATTAGGGGGAAAAAACGCCTTACTATACATGGTCGTTTTTTTTTACAATATAAAAAACGCCTTACTATACATGGTCGTTTTTTTAGGGGGAAAAAAACGCCTTACTATACATGGTCGTTTTTTTAGGGGGGAAAAAAAACGCCTTACTATACATGGTCGTTTTTTTAGGGGGAAAAAAAACGCCTTACTATACATGGTCGTTTTTTTAGGGGGAAAAAAACACCTTACTATACATGGTTGTTTTTTTAGGGGGGAAAAAAACGCCTTACTATACATGGTCGTTTTTTTAGGGGGAAAAAAAACGCCTTACGATACATGGTCGTTTTTTTTAACAAAATAAAAAACGCCTTACTATACATGGTCGTTTTATTAGGGGTGGGAAAACGCCTTACTATACATGGTCGTTTTTTTAGGGGGAAAAAAAATGCCTTACTATACATGGTCATTTTTTTTAACAAAATAAAAAACGCCTTACTATACATGGTCGTTTTTTTAGGGGAAAAAAAAAATGCCTTACTATACATGGTCGTTTTTTTAGGGGGGAAAAAAACGCCTTACTATACATGGTCGTTTTTTTAGGGGGGAAAAAACGCCTTACTATACATGGTCGTTTTTTTAACAAAATAAAAAACGCCTTACTATACATGGTCGTTTTTTTAGGGGGAAAAAAACGCCTTACTATACATGGTCGTTTTTTTAGGGGGAAAAAACGCCTTACTATACATGGTAGTTTTTTTAACAAAATAAAAAACGCCTTACTATACATGGTCGTTTTTTTTAACAAAATAAAAAACGCCTTACTATACATGGTCGTTTTATTAGGGGGAAAAAACGCCTTACTATACATGGTCGTTTTTTTAGGGGGAAAAAAAACGCCTTACTATACATGGTCGTTTTTTTAGGGGGAAAAAAACACCTTACTATACATGGTTGTTTTTTTAGGGGGGAAAAAAACGCCTTACTATACATGGTCGTTTTTTTAGGGGGGAAAAAAACGCCTTACGATACATGGTCGTTTTTTTTAACAAAATAAAAAACGCCTTACTATACATGGTCGTTTTATTAGGGGGGGGAAAACGCCTTACTATACATGGTCGTTTTTTTAGGGGGGAAAAAAAATGCCTTACTATACATGGTCATTTTTTTAACAAAATAAAAAACGCCTTACTATACATGGTCGTTTTTTTAACAAAATAAAAAACGCCTTACTATACATGGTCGTTTTTTTAGGGGGAAAAAAACGCCTTACTATACATGGTCGTTTTTTTAGGGGGAAAAAACGCCTTACTATACATGGTCGTTTTTTTTTACAAAATAAAAAATGCCTTACTATACATGGGCGTTTTTTTAGGGGGGGAAAAAAAACGCCTTACTATACATGGTTGTTTTTTTAGGGGGGAAAAAAACGCCTTACTATACATGGTCGTTTTTTTAGGGGGGAAAAAAACGCCTTACTATACATGGTCGTTTTTTTAACAAAATAAAAAACGCCTTACTATACATGGTCGTTTTTTTTAGGGGGAAAAAACGCCTTACTATACATGGTCGTTTTTTTAGGGGGGAAAAAAACGCCTTACTATACATGGTTGCATTTTTTACAAAATAAAAAATGCCTTACTATACATGGTCGTTTTTTTTAGGGGGGGGGGGAAACGCCTTACTATACATGGTCATTTTTTTAGGGGGGAAAAAAACGCCTTACTATACATGGTCGTTTTTTTAGGAGGAAAAAAACGCCTTACTATACATGGTAGTTTTTTTAGGGGAAAAAAAACGCCTTACTATACATGGTCGGTTTTTTAGGGGGAAAAAAAACGCCTTACTATACATGGTCGTTTTTTTATAGGGGGAAAAAAAATGCCTTACTATACATGGTCGTTTTTTTAGGAGGAAAAAAACGCCTTACTATACATGGTAGTTTTTTTAGGGGGAAAAAAACGCCTTACTATACATGGTCGGTTTTTTAGGGGGAAAAAAAACGCCTTACTATACATGGTCGTTTTTTTATAGGGGGAAAAAAAACGCCTTACTATACATGGTCGTTTTTTTAGGGGGGAAAAAAACGCCTTACTATACATGGTCGTTTTTTTAGGGGGAAAAAAAACGCCTTACTATACATGGTCGTTTTTTTTAACAAAATAAAAAACGCCTTACTATACATGGTCGTTTTATTAGGGGGGAAAAACGCCTTACTATACATGGTCGTTTTTTTAGGGGGAAAAAAAAACGCCTTACTATACATGGTCGTTTTTTTAGGGGGGAAAAAAAATGCCTTACTATACATGGTCATTTTTTTAACAAAATAAAAAACGCCTTACTATACATGGTCGTTTTTTTAGGGGGGAAAAAACGCCTTACTATACATGGTCGTTTTTTTTAGGGGGGAAAAAAACGCCTTACTATACATGGTCGTTTTTTTAGGGGGAAAAAAACGCCTTACTATACATGGTCATTTTTTTAACAAAATAAAAAACGCCTTACTATACATGGTCGTTTTTTTAGGGGAAAAAAAAAACGCCTTACTATACATGGTCGTTTTTTTAGGGGGGAAAAAAACGCCTTACTCTACATGGTCGTTTTTTTAGGGGGAAAAAAACGCCTTACTATACATGGTCGTTTTTTTAGGGGGAAAAAACGCCTTACTATACATGGTCGTTTTTTTTTACAAAATAAAAAATGCCTTACTATACATGGGCGTTTTTTTAGGGGGGGGAAAAAAACGCCTTACTATACATGGTTGTTTTTTTAGGGGGGAAAAAAACGCCTTACTATACATGGTCGTTTTTTTAGGGGGAAAAAAAACGCCTTACTATACATGGTCGTTTTTTTAACAAAATAAAAAACGCCTTACTATACATGGTCGTTTTTTTTAGGGGGAAAAAAACGCCTTACTATACATGGTCGTTTTTTTAGGGGGAAAAAAAAACGCCTTACTATACATGGTTGCATTTTTTACAAAATAAAAAATGCCTTACTATACATGGTCGTTTTTTTTAGGGGGGGGGGGAAACGCCTTACTATACATGGTCATTTTTTTAGGGGGGAAAAAAACGCCTTACTATACATGGTGCGTTTTTTAGGAGGAAAAAAACGCCTTACTATACATGGTAGTTTTTTTAGGGGAAAAAAAACGCCTTACTATACATGGTCGGTTTTTTAGGGGGAAAAAAAACGCCTTACTATACATGGTCGTTTTTTTATAGGGGGAAAAAAAATGCCTTACTATACATGGTCGTTTTTTTAGGAGGAAAAAAACGCCTTACTATACATGGTAGTTTTTTTAGGGGAAAAAAAACGCCTTACTATACATGGTCGGTTTTTTAGGGGGGAAAAAAACGCCTTACTATACATGGTCGTTTTTTTATAGGGGGAAAAAAAACGCCTTACTATACATGGTCGTTTTTTTAGGGGGGAAAAAAACGCCTTACTATACATGGTCGTTTTTTTAGGGGGAAAAAAAACGCCTTACTATACATGGTCGTTTTTTTTAACAAAATAAAAAACGCCTTACTATACATGGTCGTTTTATTAGGGGGGAAAAACGCCTTACTATACATGGTCGTTTTTTTAGGGGGAAAAAAAAACGCCTTACTATACATGGTCGTTTTTTTAGGGGGGAAAAAAAATGCCTTACTATACATGGTCATTTTTTTAACAAAATAAAAAACGCCTTACTATACATGGTCGTTTTTTTAGGGGAAAAAAAAAACGCCTTACTATACATGGTCGTTTTTTTAGGGGGGAAAAAAAACGCCTTACTCTACATGGTCGTTTTTTTAGGGGGGGAAAAAACGCCTTACTATACATGGTCGTTTTTTTAACAAAATAAAAAACGCCTTACTATACATGGTCGTTTTTTTTTACAAAATAAAAAACGCCTTACTATACATGGTCGTTTTTTTAGGGGGAAAAAAACGCCTTACTATACATGGTCGTTTTTAGGGGGGAAAAAAACCGCCTTACTATACATGGTCGTTTTTTTTACCAAATAAAAAACGCCTTACTATACATGGTCGTTTTTTTAGGGGGAAAAAAACGCCTTACTATACATGGTCGTTTTTTTAGGGGAAAAAAAAAAACGCCTTACTATACATGGTCGTTTTTTTAACAAAATAAAAAACGCCTTACTATACATGGTCGTTTTTTTTACCAAATAAAAAACGCCTTACTATACATGGTCATTTTTTTAACAAAATAAAAAACGCCTTACTATACATGGTCGTTTTTTTAGGGGGGAAAAACGCCTTACTATACATGGTCGTTTTTTTAGGGGGAAAAAAAACGCCTTACTATACATGGTCGTTTTTTTAACAAAATAAAAAGCGCCTTACTATACATGGTCGTTTTTTTAGGGGGGAAAAAAACGCCTTACTATACATGGTCGTTTTTTTAGGGGGGGAAAAAACGCCTTACTATACATGGTCGTTTTTTTAGGGGGAAAAAGACGCCTTACTATACATGGTCGTTTTTTTAACAAAATAAAAAACGCCTTACTATACATGGTCGTTTTTTTTACCAAATAAAAAACGCCTTACTATACATGGTCATTTTTTTTAGGGGGAAAAAAACGCCTTCCTGTACATGGTCGTTTTTTTAGGGGGAAAAAAAACGCCTTACTATACATGGTTGCATTTTTTACAAAATAAAAAATGCCTTACTATACATGGTCGTTTTTTTTAGGGGGGAACGCCTTACTATACATGGTCGTTTTTTTAGGGGGAAAAAAACGCCTTACTATACATGGTCGTTTTTTTAGGGGGGAAAAAAACGCCTTACTATACATGGTCGTTTTTTTAGGGGGAAAAAAAACGCCTTAATATACATGGTCATTTTTTTAACAAAATAAAAAACGCCTTACAATACATGGTCGTTTTTTTAGGGGGAAAAAAAAACGCCTTACTATACATGGTCGTTTTTTTAGGGGGGAAAAAAACGCCTTACTATACATGGTCGTTTTTTTAGGGGGGGAAAAAACGCCTTACTATATATACATGGTCGTTTTTTTAACAAAATAAAAAACGCCTTACTATACATGGTCGTTTTTTTAACAAAATAAAAAACGCCTTACTATACATGGTCGTTTTTTTTACCAAATAAAAAACGCCTTACTATACATGGTCGTTTTTTTAGGGGGGGAAAAAACGCCTTACTATACATGGTCGTTTTTTTAGGGGGGAAAAAAACGCCTTACTATACATGGTCATTTTTTTAACAAAATAAAAAACGCCTTACTATACATGGTCGTTTTTTTAGGGGGGGAAAAAAAACGCCTTACTATACATGGTTGCATTTTTTACAAAATAAAAAATGCCTTACTATACATGGTCGTTTTTTTTAGGGGGGAACGCCTTACTATACATGGTCGTTTTTTTAGGGGGAAAAAAACGCCTTACTATACATGGTCGTTTTTTTAGGGGGGAAAAAAACGCCTTACTATACATGGTCGTTTTTTTAGGGGGAAAAAAAACGCCTTAATATACATGGTCATTTTTTTAACAAAATAAAAAACGCCTTACAATACATGGTCGTTTTTTTAGGGGGAAAAAAACGCCTTACAATACATGGTCGTTTTTTTTTACAAAATAAAAAATGCCTTACTATACATGGTCGTTTTTTTTCAGGGGAAAAAAAAAACGCCTTACTATACATGGTCGTTTTTTTAGGGGGGAAAAAAACGCCTTACTATACATGGTCGTTTTTTTAGGGGGGAAAAAAACGCCTTACTATACATGGTCGTTTTTTTAACAAAATAAAAAACGCCTTACTATACATGGTCGTTTTTTTAGGGGGGAAAAACGCCTTACTATACATGGTCGTTTTTTTAGGGGGGAAAAAAACGCCTTACTATACATGGTCGTTTTTTTAACAAAATAAAAAGCGCCTTACTATACATGGTCGTTTTTTTAGGGGGAAAAAGACGCCTTACTATACATGGTCGTTTTTTTAACAAAATAAAAAACGCCTTACTATACATGGTCGTTTTTTTTACCAAATAAAAAACGCCTTACTATACATGGTCGTTTTTTTTAGGGGGAAAAAAACGCCTTCCTATACATGGTCGTTTTTTTAGGGGGGAAAAAAACGCCTTACTATACATGGTTGCATTTTTTACAAAATAAAAAATGCCTTACTATACATGGTCGTTTTTTTAGGGGGGGGGGGGGGGGGGGGGGGAAACGCCTTACTATACATGGTCGTTTTTTTAGGAGGAAAAAAACGCCTTACTATACATGGTCGTTTTTTTAGGGGAAAAAAAACGCCTTACTATACATGGTCGTTTTTTTAGGGGGAAAAAAACGCCTTACTATACATGGTCGTTTTTTTATAGGGGGGAAAAAAATGCCTTACTATACATGGTCGTTTTTTTCGGTCGAAAAAAAACGCCTTACTATACATGGTCGTTTTTTTAGGGGGAAAAAAACCGCCTTAATATACATGGTCATTTTTTTAACAAAATAAAAAACGCCTTACAATACATGGTCGTTTTTTTAGGGGGGAAAAAAAACGCCTTACTATACATGGTCGTTTTTTTAGGGGGGAAAAAAACGCCTTACTATACATGGTCGTTTTTTTAGGGGGGGGAAAAACGCCTTACTATACATGGTCGTTTTTTTAACAAAATAAAAAACGCCTTACTATACATGGTCGTTTTTTTAACAAAATAAAAAACGCCTTACTATACATGGTCGTTTTTTTAGGGGAAAAAAAACGCCTTACTATACATGGTCGTTTTTTTAGGGGGGAAAAAAAACGCCTTACTATACATGGTCATTTTTTTAACAAAATAAAAAACGCCTTACTATACATGGTCGTTTTTTTAGGGGGGAAAAAAAAACGCCTTACTATACATGGTCGTTTTTTTAGGAGGGAAAAAAACGCCTTACTATACATGGTCGTTTTTTTAGGGGGGGAAAAAACGCCTTACTATACATGGTCGTTTTTTTAACAAAATAAAAAACGCCTTACTATACATGGTCGTTTTTTTAACAAAATAAAAAACGCCTTACTATACATGGTCGTTTTTTTTCAGGGGAAAAAAAAAACGCCTTACTATACATGGTCGTTTTTTTAGGGGGGAAAAAAACGCCTTACTATACATGGTCGTTTTTTTAGGGGGGAAAAAAACGCCTTACTATACATGGTCGTTTTTTTAGAGGGAAAAAAAACGCCTTACTATACATGGTCGTTTTTTTTTACAAAATAAAAAATGCCTTACTATACATGGTCGTTTTTTTAACAAAATAAAAAACGCCTTACTATACATGGTCGTTTTTTTAGGGGGAAAAAAACGCCTTACTATACATGGTCGTTTTTTTAGGGGGGAAAAAAACGCCTTACTATACATGGTCATTTTTTTAACAAAATAAAAAACGCCTTACTATACATGGTCGTTTTTTTAGGGGGGAAAAAAAAACGCCTTACTATACATGGTCGTTTTTTTAGGGGGGGAAAAAACGCCTTACTATACATGGTCGTTTTTTTAACAAAATAAAAAACGCCTTACTATACATGGTCGTTTTTTTAACAAAATAAAAAACGCCTTACTATACATGGTCGTTTTTTTTACCAAATAAAAAACGCCTTACTATACATGGTCGTTTTTTTTCAGGGGAAAAAAAAAACGCCTTACTATACATGGTCGTTTTTTTAGGGGGGAAAAAAACGCCTTACTATACATGGTCGTTTTTTAGGGGGGAAAAAAACGCCTTACTATACATGGTCGTTTTTTTAACAAAATAAAAAACGCCTTACTATACATGGTCGTTTTTTTAGAGGGAAAAAAAACGCCTTACTATACATGGTCGTTTTTTTTTACAAAATAAAAAATGCCTTACTATACATGGTCTTTTTTTATAGGGGGGGGAAAAAAACGCCTTACTATACATGGTCGTTTTTTTCGGTCGAAAAAAAACGCCTTACTATACATGGTCGTTTTTTTAACAAAATAAAAAACGCCTTACTGTACATGGTCGTTTTTTTTTTACCAAATAAAAAACACCTTACTATACATGGTCGTTTTTTTTACCAAATAAAAAACGCCTTACTATACATGGTCATTTTTTAGGGGGAAAAAAAACGCCTTACTATACATGGTCATTTTTTTAACAAAATTAAAAACGCCTTACTATACATGGTCGTTTTTTTTAGGGGGAAAAAAAAAAACGCCTTACTATACATGGTCTTTTTTTAGGGGGGAAAAAAACGCCTTACTATACATGGTCGTTTTTTTAGGGGGAAAAAAAACGCCTTTTAACAAAATAAAAAACGCCTTACTATACATGGTCATTTTTTTTACCAAATAAAAAACGCCTTACTATACATGGTCGTTTTTTTGGGGAGAAAAAAAATGCCTTACTATACATGGTCGTTTTTTTAACAAAATAAAAAACGCCTTACTATACATGGTCGTTTTTTTAGGGGGGAAAAAAAAACGCCTTACTATACATGGTCGTTTTTTTAGGAGGGAAAAAAACGCCTTACTATACATGGTCATTTTTTTAACAAAATAAAAAACGCCTTACTATACATGGTCGTTTTTTTAGGGGGGGAAAAAACGCCTTACTATACATGGTCGTTTTTTTAGGGGGGAAAAAAACACCTTACTATACATGGTCGTTTTTTTAACAAAATAAAAAACGCCTCACTATACATGGTCGTTTTTTTTACCAAATAAAAAACGCCGTACTATACATGGTCGTTTTTTTAGGGGGGAAAAAAACACCTTACAATACATGGTCGTTTTTTTTTACAAAATAAAAAATGCCTTACTATACATGGTCGTTTTTTTAGGGGGGAAAAAAACGCCTTACTATACATGGTCGTTTTTTTTAAGAAAATAAAAAACGCCTTACTATACATGGTCGTTTTTTTTAGGGGGAAAAAAACGCCTTACTATACATGGTCGTTTTTTTAGGGGGGAAAAAAAAACGCCTACATGGTCGCTTTTTTAATCAAATAAAAAACGCCTTACTATACATGGTCGTTTTTTTAGGGGGGAAAAAAATGCCTTACTATACATGGTCATTTTTTTTTACAAAATAAAAAATGCCTTACTATACATGGTCGTTTTTTTACGGGGGTGGGGGGACGCCTTACTATACATGGTCATTTTTTTAGGGAGAAAAAAACGACTTACTATACATGGTCGTTTTTTTAGGGGGGAAAAAACGCCTTACTATACATGGTCGTTTTTTTAGGGGGAAAAAAAACGCCTTACTATACATGGTCTTTTTTTATAGGGGGGAAAAAAAAATGCCTTACTATACATGGTCGTTTTTTTCGGTCGAAAAAAAACGCCTTACTATACATGGTCGTTTTTTTAGGGGGAAAAAAAACGCCTTACTATACATGGTCATTTTTTTAACAAAATAAAAAACGCCTTACTATACATGGTCGTTTTTTTGGGGGAAAAAACAACGCCTTACTATACATGGTCGTTTTTTTAACAAAATAAAAAACGCCTTACTATACATGGTCGTTTTTTTAACAAAATAAAAAACGCCTTACTATACATGGTCGTTTTTTTTACCAAATAAAAAACACCTTACTATACATGGTCGTTTTTTTAGGGGGGGAAAAAACGCCTTACTATACATGGTCGTTTTTTTAGGGGGAAAAAAAAACGCCTTACTATACATGGTCGTTTTTTTAACAAAATAAAAAACGCCTTACTATACATGGTCGTTTTTTTTACCAAATAAAAAACGCCTTACTATACATGGTCGTTTTTTTAGGGGGAAAAAAAAAAGCCTTGCTATACATGGTCGTTTTTTTAACAAAATAAATAACGCCTTACTATACATGGTCGTTTTTTTTTACCAAATAAAAAACGCCTTACTATACATGGTCGTTTTTTTAGGGGGAAAAAAACGCCTTACTATACATGGTCATTTTTTTAGGGGGAAAAAAAACGCCTTACTATACATGGTCGTTTTTTTTTACAAAATAAAAAATGCCTTACTATACATGGTCGTTTTTTTTTACCAAATAAAAAACGCCTTACTATACATGGTCGTTTTTTTAGGGGGAAAAAAACGCCTTACTATACATGGTCGTTTTTTTTAGGAGGAAAAAAACGCCTTACTATACATGGTCGTTTTTTTAGGGGGGAAAAAAACGCTTTACTATACATGGTCGTTTTTTTTTACAAAATAAAAAATGCCTTACTATACATGGTCGTTTTTTTAGGGGGGAAAAAAACGCCTTACTATACATGGTCGTTTTTTTATGGGGGAAAAAACCGCCTTACTATACATGGTCGTATTTTTAGGGGGAAAAAAACGCCTTACTATACATGGTCGTTTTTTTTACAAAATAAAAAATGCCTTACTATACATGGTCGTTTTTTTAGGGGGAAAAAAAACACCTTTCTATACAAGGTCGTTTTTTTAGGGGGAAAAAAACGCCTTACTATACATGGTCGTTTTTTTTTACAAAATAAAAAATGCCTTACTATACTACTATACTATCGTTTTTTTAGGGGGGCGGAAAAAACGCCTTACTATACATGTTCATTTTTTTAGGGGGAAAAAAAGCACCTTACTATACATGGTCGTTTTTTGGGGGAGAAAAAAAATGCCTTACTATACATGGTCGTTTTTTTTGGGTGGAAGAAAAATGCCTTACTATACATGGTCGTTTTTTTTGGGTGGAAAAAAAAATGCCTTACTATACATAGTCGTTTTTTTTGGGGAGAAAAAAAAAGCCTTACTATACATGGTCGTTTTTTTTGGGTGGAAAAAAAATGCCTTACTATACATGGTCTTTTTTTTGGGGTGGAAAAAAAATGCCTTACTATTCATGGTCGTTTTTTTGGGAGAAAAAAAATGCCTTACTATACATAGTCATTTTTTTGGGGAGAAAAAAAATGCCTTACTATACATGGTCGTTTTTTTGGGGGAGAAAAAAAATGCCTTACTATACATGGTCGTTTTTTTTTGGGTGGAAAAAAAATGCCTTACTATACATGGTCGTTTTTTTTGGGTGGAAAAAAATGGCTTACTATACATGGTCGTTTTTTTTGGGGTGGAAAAAAACATGCATTACTATACATGGTCGTTTTTTTATTGGGTGGAAAAAAATGCCTTACTATACATGGTCGTTTTTTTTGGGAGAAAAAAAATGCCTTACTATATACATAGTCGTTTTTTGGGGGAGAAAAAAAATGCCTTACTATACATGGTCGTTTTTTTGGGGGGTGGAAAAAAAATGCCTTACTATACATGGTCGTTTTTTTTGGGTGGAAAAAAAATGCCTTACTATACATGGTCGTTTTTTTTTGGGTGGAAAAAAATGCCCTACTATACATGGTCGTTTTTTTTCGGGTGGAAAAAAATGCCTTACTATACATGGTCGTTTTTTTTGGGTGGAAAAAAAATGCCTTACTATACATGGTCGTTTTTTTTTTTGGGTGGAAAAAAATGCCTTACTATACATGGTCGTTTTTTTGGGAGAAAAAAAATTCTTACTATACATAGTCGTTTTTTTGGGGAGAAAAAAAATGCCTTACTATACATGGTTGTTTTTTTTGGGGTGGAAAAAAAATGCCTTACTATACATGGTCGTTTTTTTTGGGGTGGAAAAAAATGCCTTACTATACATGGTCGTTTTTTTTTGGGTGGAAAAAAATGCCTTACTATACATGGTTGTTTTTTTGGGAGAAAAAAAATGCCTTACTATACATAGTCATTTTTTTGGGGAGAAAAAAAATGCCTTACTATACATGGTCGTTTTTTTGGGTGGAAAAAAAATGCCTTACTATACATGGTCGTTTTTTTTTTGGGTGGAAAAAAAATGCCTTACTATACATGGTCGTTTTTTTTTGGGGTGGAAAAAAATGCCTTACTATACATAGTCATTTTTTTGGGGAGAAAAAAAATGCCTTACTATACATGGACGTTTTTTTTGGGTGGAAAAAAACGCCTTACTATACATGGTCGTTTTTTTAGGGGGGAAAAAAACGCCTTACTATACATGGTCGTTTTTTTAACAAAATAAAAACGCCTTACTATACATGGTCGTTTTTTTTACCAAATAAAAAACGCCTTACTATACATGGTCGTTTTTTTTAGGGGGAAAAAAAAAAGCCTTACTATACATGGTCGTTTTTTTAACAAAATAAATAACGCCTTACTATACATGGTCGTTTTTTTTACCAAATAAAAAATGCCTTACTATACATGGTCGTTTTTTTAGGGTGAAAAAAACGCCTTACTATACATGGTCATTTTTTTAGGGGGAAAAAAAACGCCTTACTATACATGGTCGTTTTTTTTTACAAAATAAAAAATGCCTTACTATACATGGTCGTTATTTTAGGGGGGGGAAAAAAACGCCTTACTATACATGGTCGTTTTTTTAGGGGGAAAAAAAACACCTTACTATACATGGTCGGTTTTTTTTACAAAATAAAAAATGCCTTACTATACATGGTCGTTTTTTTTGGGTGGAAAAAAAATGCCTTACTATACATGGTCGTTTTTTTTTGGGTGGAAAAAAATGCCTTACTATACATGGTCGTTTTTTTGGGAGAAAAAAAATGCCTTACTATACATGGTTGTTTTTTTTGGGGTGGAAAAAAAATGCCTTACTATACATGGTCGGTTTTTTTTGGGTGGAAAAAAATGCCTTACTATACATGGTCGTTTTTTTTTGGGTGGAAAAAAAATGCCTTACTATACATGGTTGTTTTTTTGGGGTGGAAAAAAATGCCTTACTATACATGGTCGTTTTTTTTGGGTGGAAAAAAAATGCCTTACTATACATGGTCGTTTTTTTGGGAGAAAAAAAATGCCTTACTATACATAGTCATTTTTTGGGGGAGAAAAAAAATGCCTTACTATACATGGTCGTTTTTTTGGGTGGAAAAAAAATGCCTTACTATACATGGTCGTTTTTTTTTTTGGGTGGAAAAAAAATGCCTTACTATACATGGTCGTTTTTTTTTTGGGTGGAAAAAAATGCCTTACTATACATAGTCGTTTTTATGGGGAGAAAAAAAATGCCTTACTATACATGGACGTTTTTTTTGGGTGGAAAAAAAATGCCTTACTATACATGGTCGTTTTTTTGGGTGGAAAAAAAATGCCTTACTATACATGGTCATTTTTTTTTTTGGGTGGAAAAAAAATGCCTTACTATACATGGTCGTTTTTTTTGGAGTGGAAAAAAATGCCTTACTATACATGGTCGTTTTTTTGGGGGAGAAAAAAAAATAATACCTTACTATACATGGTCGGTTTTTTTAGGGTGGAAAAAAAATGCCTTACTATACATGGTCGTTTTTTTTTGGGTGGAAAAAAATGGCTTACTATACATGGTCGTTTTTTTTTTGGTGGAAAAAAATGCCTTACTATACATGGTCGTTTTTTTGGGGGAGAAAAAAAAATGCCTTACTATACATGGTCGGTTTTTTTTGGGTGGAAAAAAAATGCCTTACTATACATGGTCGGTTTTTTTTGGGTGGAAAAAAATGCCTTACTATACATGGTCGTTTTTTTGGGTGGAAAAAAAATGCCTTACTATACATGGTCGTTTTTTTTGGGGGTGGAAAAAAAATGCCTTACTATACATGGTCGTTTTTTTGGGAGAAAAAAAAAAGCCTTAATATACATAGTCGTTTTTTGGGGGATAAAAAAAATGCCTTACTATACATGGTCGTTTTTTTTGGGTGGAAGAAAAATGCCTTACTATACATGGTCGTTTTTTTTGGGTGGAAAAAAAATGCCTTACTATACATGGTCGTTTTTTTGGGGGTGGAAAAAAAATGCCTTACTATACATGGTCTTTTTTTTATCATTATTAAAGATGCCTTACTATACATGGTCGTTTTTTAAGGGAAAAAAAAACGCCTTACTATACATGGTCGTTTTTTTTTGGGTGGAAAAAAATGCCTTACTTTTCATGGTCGTTTTTTTTTGGGTGGAAAAAAATGGCTTACTATACATGGTCGTTTTTTTTTGGGTGGAAAAAAAATGCCTTACTATACATGGTCGTTTTTTTTGGGGTGGAAAAAAACATGCCTTACTATACATGGTCGTTTTTTTATTGGGTGGAAAAAAAATGCCTTACTATACATGGTCGGTTTTTTTTTGGGTGGAAAAAAATGCCTTACTATACATGGTCGTTTTTTTGGGAGAAAAAAAATGTCTTACTATACATAGTCGTTTTTTTGGGGAGAAAAAAAATGCCTTACTATACATGGTTGTTTTTTTTGGGGTGGAAAAAAAATGCCTTACTATACATGGTCATTTTTTTTTGGGTGGAAATAAATGCCTTACTATACATGGTCGTTTTTTTTTGTGTGGAAAAAAATGCCTTACTATACATGGTTGTTTTTTTGGGAGAAAAAAAATGCCTTACTATACATAGTCATTTTTTTGGGGAGAAAAAAAATGCCTTACTATACATGGTCGTTTTTTTGGGTGGAAAAAAAATGCCTTACTATACATGGTCGTTTTTTTTTTGGGTGGAAAAAAAATGCCTTACTATACATAGTCATTTTTTTGGGGAGAAAAAAAATGCCTTACTATACATGGACGTTTTTTTGGGGTGGAAAAAAATGCCTTACTATACATGGTCGTTTTTTTTGGGTGGAAAAAAAATGCCTTACTATACATGGTCGTTTTTATGGGAGAAAAAAAATGCCTTACTATACATAGTCATTTTTTGGGGGAGAAAAAAAATGCCTTACTATACATGGTCGTTTTTTTGGGTGGAAAAAAATGCCTTACTATACATGGTCGGTTTTTTTTTGGGTGGAAAAAAAATGCCTTACTATACATAGTCGTTTTTATGGGGAGAAAAAAAATGCCTTACTATACATGGACGTTTTTTTTGGGTGGAAAAAAAATGCCTTACTATACATGGTCGTTTTTTTGGGTGGAAAAAAAATGCCTTACTATACATGGTCATTTTTTTTTTTGGGTGGAAAAAAAATGCCTTACTATACATGGTCGTTTTTTTTGGAGTGGAAAAAAATGCCTTACTATACATGGTCGTTTTTTTGGGAGAAAAAATAAAAGCCTTACTATACATAGTCGTTTTTTGGGGGAGAAAAAAAATGCCTTACTATACATGGTCGTTTTTTTTGGGTGGAAGAAAAATGCCTTACTATACATGGTCGTTTTTTTTGGGTGGAAAAAAAAATGCCTTACTATACATAGTCGTTTTTTTGGGGAGAAAAAAAAAAGCCTTACTATACATGGTCGTTTTTTTGGGGTGGAAAAAAAATGCCTTACTATACATGGTCGTTTTTTTGGGGGTGGAAAAAAAATGCCTTACTATTCATGGTCGTTTTTTTGGGAGAAAAAAAATGCCTTACTATACATAGTCATTTTTTTGGGGAGAAAAAAAATGCCTTACTATACATGGTCGTTTTTTTGGGGGAGAAAAAAAAATGCCTTACTATACATGGTCGGTTTTTTTAGGGTGGAAAAAAAATGCCTTACTATACATGGTCGTTTTTTTTTGGGTGGAAAAAAATGGCTTACTATACATGGTCGTTTTTTTTTTGGTGGAAAAAAATGCCTTACTATACATGGTCGTTTTTTTTGGGTGGAAAAAAAATGCCTTACTATACATGGTCATTTTTTTTGGGGTGGAAAAAAAATGCCTTACTATTCATGGTCGTTTTTTTGGGAGAAAAAAAATGCCTTACTATACATAGTCATTTTTTTGGGGAGAAAAAAAATGCCTTACTATACATGGTCGGTTTTTTTAGGGTGGAAAAAAAATGCCTTACTATACATAGTCGTTTTTTTGGGTGGAAAAAAAATGCCTTACTATACATGGTCGTTTTTTTTTGGGGTGGAAAAAAAATGCCTTACTATACATGGTCGTTTTTTTTGGAGTGGAAAAAAATGCCTTACTATACATGGTCGTTTTTTTGGGAGAAAAAAAAAGCCTTAATATACATAGTCGTTTTTTGGGGGAGAAAAAAAATGCCTTACTATACATGGTCGTTTTTTTTGGGTGGAAGAAAAATGCCTTACTATACATGGTTGTTTTTTTTGGAGTGGAAAAAAATGCCTTACTATACATGGTTGTTTTTTTGGGTGGAAAAAAAAATGCCTTACTATACATGGTCGTTTTTTTTTGGGTGGAAAAAAAATGCCTTACTATACATGGTCGGTTTTTTTTGGGTGGAAAAAAATGCCTTACTATACATGGTCGTTTTTTTTGGGTGGAAAAAAAATGCCTTACTATACATGGTCGTTTTTTTTTTGGTGGAAAAAAACATGCCTTACTATACATAGTCGTTTTTTGGGGGAGAAAAAAAATGCCTTACTATACATGGTCGTTTTTTTATTGGGTGGAAAAAAATGCCTTACTATACATGGTCGTTTTTTTTGGGAGAAAAAAAATGCCTTACTATACATAGTCGTTTTTTTGGGGAGAAAAAAAAAAGCCTTACTATACATGGTCGTTTTTTTTGGGTGGAAAAAAAATGCCTTACTATACATGGTCGTTTTTTTGGGTGGAAAAAAAATGCCTTACTATACATGGTCGTTTTTTTTTTGGGTGGAAAAAAAATGCCTTACTATACATGGTCGTTTTTTTTGGAGTGGAAAAAAATTCCTTACTATACATGGTCGTTTTTTTGGGAGAAAAAAAAAAGCCTTAATATACATAGTCGTTTTTTGGGGGAGAAAAAAAATGCCTTACTATACATGGTCGTTTTTTTTGGGTGGAAGAAAAATGCCTTACTATACATGGTCGTTTTTTTTGGGTGGAAAAAAAATGCCTTACTATACATAGTCGTTTTTTTGGGGAGAAAAAAAAAAGCCTTACTATACATGGTCGTTTTTTTTGGGTGGAAAAAAAATGCCTTACTATACATGGTCGTTTTTTTGGGGGTGGAAAAAAAATGCCTTACTATACATGGTCTTTTTTTTATCATTATTAAAGATGCCTTACTATACATGGTCGTTTTTTAAGGGGAAAAAAAAACGCCTTACTATACATGGTCGTTTTTTTTTGGGTGGAAAAAAATGCCTTACTTTTCATGGTCGTTTTTTTTTTTGGTGGAAAAAAAATGCCTTACTATACATGGTCGTTTTTTTTGGAGTGGAAAAAAAATGCCTTACTATACATGGTCGTTTTTTTGGGGGTGGAAAAAAAATGCCTTACTATACATGGTCTTTTTTTTATCATTATTAAAGATGCCTTACTATACATGGTCGTTTTTTAAGGGAAAAAAAAACGCCTTACTATACATGGTCGTTTTTTTTTGGGTGGAAAAAAATGCCTTACTTTTCATGGTCGTTTTTTTTTGGGTGGAAAAAAAATGGCTTACTATACATGGTCGTTTTTTTTTGGGTGGAAAAAAAATGCCTTACTATACATGGTCGTTTTTTTTGGGGTGGAAAAAAAACATGCCTTACTATACATGGTCATTTTTTTTATTGGGTGGAAAAAAATGCCTTACTATACATGGTCGTTTTTTTTTGGGAGAAAAAAAATGCCTTACTATACATGGTCGTTTTTTTTTGGGTGGAAAAAAACATGCCTTACTATACATAGTCGTTTTTTGGGGGAGAAAAAAAATGCCTTACTATACATGGTCGTTTTTTTATTGGGTGAAAAAAAATGCCTTACTATACATGGTCGTTTTTTTTGGGAGAAAAAAAATGCCTTACTATAAATAGTCGTTTTTTTGGGGAGAAAAAAAAAAGCCTTACTATACATGGTCGTTTTTTTTGGGTGGAAAAAAATGCCTTACTATACATGGTCGTTTTTTTGGGTGGAAAAAAAATGCCTTACTATACATGGTCGTTTTTTTTTTGGGTGGAAAAAAAATGCCTTACTATACATGGTCGTTTTTTTTGGAGTGGAAAAAAATTCCTTACTATACATGGTCGTTTTTTTGGGAGAAAAAAAAAAGCCTTAATATACATAGTCGTTTTTTGGGGGAGAAAAAAAATGCCTTACTATACATGGTCGTTTTTTTTGGGTGGAAGAAAAATGCCTTACTATACATGGTCGTTTTTTTGGGGTGGAAAAAAAATGCCTTACTATACATAGTCGTTTTTTTGGGGAGAAAAAAAAAAGCCTTACTATACATGGTCGGTTTTTTTGGGTGGAAAAAAAATGCCTTACTATACATGGTCGTTTTTTTGGGGGTGGAAAAAAAATGCCTTACTATACATGGTCTTTTTTTTATCATTATTAAAGATGCCTTACTATACATGGTCGTTTTTTAAGGGAAAAAAAAACGCCTTACTATACATGGTCGTTTTTTTTTGGGTGGAAAGAAATGCCTTACTTTTCATGGTCGTTTTTTTTTTTGGTGGAAAAAAAATGCCTTACTATACATGGTCGTTTTTTTTGGAGTGGAAAAAAAATGCCTTACTATACATGGTCGTTTTTTTGGGGGTGGAAAAAAAATGCCTTACTATACATGGTCTTTTTTTTATCATTATTAAAGATGCCTTACTATACATGGTCGTTTTTTAAGGGAAAAAAAAACGCCTTACTATACATGGTCGTTTTTTTTTGGGTGGAAAAAAATGCCTTACTTTTCATGGTCGTTTTTTTTTGGGTGGAAAAAAAATGGCTTACTATACATGGTCGTTTTTTTTTGGGTGGAAAAAAAATGCCTTACTATACATGGTCGTTTTTTTTGGGGTGGAAAAAAAACATGCCTTACTATACATGGTCGTTTTTTTATTGGGTGGAAAAAAATGCCTTACTATACATGGTCGTTTTTTTTTGGGAGAAAAAAAATGCCTTACTATACATGGTCGTTTTTTTTTGGGTGGAAAAAAATGCCTTACTTTTCATGGTCGTTTTTTTTTGGGTGGAAAAAAAATGGCTTACTATACATGGTCGTTTTTTTTGGGGTGGAAAAAAAATGCCTTACTATACATGGTCGTTTTTTTGGGGGTGGAAAAAAAACATGCCTTACTATACATGGTCGTTTTTTTATTGGGTGGAAAAAAATGCCTTACTATACATGGTCGTTTTTTTTTGGGAGAAAAAAAATGCCTTACTATACATGGTCGTTTTTTTGGGGGAGAAAAAAAAATGCCTTACTATACATGGTCGGTTTTTTTTGGGTGGAAAAAAAATGCCTTACTATACATGGTCGTTTTTTTTGGGGTGAAAAAAAATGCCTTACTATACATGGTCGTTTTTTTTGGGTGGAAAAAAAATGCCTTACTATACATGGTCGTTTTTTTTGGGTGGAAAAAAAATGCCTTACTATACATGGTCGGGTTTTTTTGGGTGGAAAAAAACATGCCTTACTATACATGGTCGTTTTTTTATTGGGTGGAAAAAAATGCCTTACTATACATGGTCGTTTTTTTTGGGAGAAAAAAAATGCCTTGCTATACATAGTCGTTTTTTTGGGGAGAAAAAAAAAAGCCTTACTATACATGGTCGTTTTTTTTGGGTGGAAAAAAAATGCCTTACTATACATGGTCGTTTTTTTTTGGGTGGAAAAAAACATGCCTTACTATACATGGTCGTTTTTTTATTGGGTGGAAAAAAATGCCTTACTATACATGGTCGTTTTTTTGGGAGAAAAAAAATGCCTTACTATACATAGTCATTTTTTTGGGGAGAAAAAAAATGCCTTACTATACATAGTCGTTTTTTTGGGTGGAAAAAAAATGCCTTACTATACATGGTCGTTTTTTTTTTTGGGTGGAAAAAAAATGCCTTACTATACATGGTCGTTTTTTTTGGAGTGGAAAAAAATGCCTTACTATACATGGTCGTTTTTTTGGGAGAAAAAAAAAGCCTTAATATACATAGTCGTTTTTTGGGGGAGAAAAAAAATGCCTTACTATACATGGTCGTTTTTTTTGGGTGGAAGAAAAATGCCTTACTATACATGGTTGTTTTTTTTGGAGTGGAAAAAAATGCCTTACTATACATGGTTGTTTTTTTGGGTGGAAAAAAAAATGCCTTACTATACATGGTCGTTTTTTTTTGGGTGGAAAAAAAATGCCTTACTATACATGGTCGGGTTTTTTTGGGTGGAAAAAAATGCCTTACTATACATGGTCGTTTTTTTTGGGTGGAAAAAAAATGCCTTACTATACATGGTCGTTTTTTTTTTGGTGGAAAAAAACATGCCTTACTATACATAGTCGTTTTTTGGGGGAGAAAAAAAATGCCTTACTATACATGGTCGTTTTTTTATTGGGTGGAAAAAAATGCCTTACTATACATGGTCGTTTTTTTTGGGAGAAAAAAAATGCCTTACTATACATAGTCGTTTTTTTGGGGAGAAAAAAAAAAGCCTTACTATACATGGTCGTTTTTTTTGGGTGGAAAAAAAATGCCTTACTATACATGGTCGTTTTTTTGGGAGAAAAAAAATGCCTTACTATACATAGTCATTTTTTTGGGGAGAAAAAAAATGCCTTACTATACATAGTCGTTTTTTTGGGTGGAAAAAAAATGCCTTACTATACATGGTCGTTTTTTTTTTGGGTGGAAAAAAAATGCCTTACTATACATGGTCGTTTTTTTTTGGGTGGAAAAAAATGCCTTACTATACATGGTCGTTTTTTTGGGAGAAAAAAAAAGCCTTAATATACATAGTCGTTTTTTGGGGGAGAAAAAAAATGCCTTACTATACATGGTCGTTTTTTTTGGGTGGAAGAAAAATGCCTTACTATACATGGTTGTTTTTTTTGGAGTGGAAAAAAATGCCTTACTATACATGGTTGTTTTTTTGGGTGGAAAAAAAAATGCCTTACTATACATGGTCGTTTTTTTTTGGGTGGAAAAAAAATGCCTTACTATACATGGTCGGGTTTTTTTGGGTGGAAAAAAATGCCTTACTATACATGGTCGTTTTTTTTTGGGTGGAAAAAAAATGCCTTACTATACATGGTCGTTTTTTTTTGGTGGAAAAAAACATGCCTTACTATACATAGTCGTTTTTTGGGGGAGAAAAAAAATGCCTTACTATACATGGTCGTTTTTTTATTGGGTGGAAAAAAATGCCTTACTATACATGGTCGTTTTTTTTGGGAGAAAAAAAATGCCTTACTATACATAGTCGTTTTTTTGGGGAGAAAAAAAAAAGCCTTACTATACATGGTCGTTTTTTTTGGGTGGAAAAAAAATGCCTTACTATACATGGTCGTTTTTTTTGGGTGGAAAAAAAATGCCTTACTATACATGGTCGTTTTTTTTTTGGAGTGGAAAAAAATTCCTTACTATACATGGTCGTTTTTTTGGGGGTGGAAAAAAAATGCCTTAATATACATAGTCGTTTTTTGGGGGAGAAAAAAAATGCCTTACTATACATGGTCGTTTTTTTTGGGTGGAAGAAAAATGCCTTACTATACATGGTCGTTTTTTTTGGGTGGAAAAAAAATGCCTTACTATACATAGTCGTTTTTTTGGGGAGAAAAAAAAAAGCCTTACTATACATGGTCGTTTTTTTTGGGTGGAAAAAAAATGCCTTACTATACATGGTCGTTTTTTTGGGGGTGGAAAAAAAATGCCTTACTATACATGGTCTTTTTTTTATCATTATTAAAGATGCCTTACTATACATGGTCGTTTTTTAAGGGAAAAAAAAACGCCTTACTATACATGGTCGTTTTTTTTTGGGTGGAAAAAAATGCCTTACTTTTCATGGTCGTTTTTTTTTTTGGTGGAAAAAAAATGCCTTACTATACATGGTCGTTTTTTTTGGAGTGGAAAAAAATTCCTTACTATACATGGTCGTTTTTTTGGGAGAAAAAAAAAAGCCTTAATATACATAGTCGTTTTTTGGGGGATAAAAAAAATGCCTTACTATACATGGTCGTTTTTTTTGGGTGGAAGAAAAATGCCTTACTATACATGGTCGTTTTTTTTGGGTGGAAAAAAATGCCTTACTATACATGGTCGTTTTTTTTGGGTGGAAGAAAAATGCCTTACTATACATGGTCGTTTTTTTGGGGTGGAAAAAAAATGCCTTACTATACATAGTCGTTTTTTTGGGGAGAAAAAAAAAAGCCTTACTATACATGGTCGTTTTTTTTGGGTGGAAAAAAAATGCCTTACTATACATGGTCGTTTTTTTGGGGGTGGAAAAAAAATGCCTTACTATACATGGTCTTTTTTTTATCATTATTAAAGATGCCTTACTATACATGGTCGTTTTTTAAGGGAAAAAAAAACGCCTTACTATACATGGTCGTTTTTTTTTGGGTGGAAAAAAATGCCTTACTTTTCATGGTCGTTTTTTTTTGGGTGGAAAAAAAATGGCTTACTATACATGGTCGTTTTTTTTTGGGTGGGAAAAAAATGCCTTACTATACATGGTCGTTTTTTTTGGGGTGGAAAAAAACATGCCTTACTATACATGGTCGTTTTTTTATTGGGTGGAAAAAAATGCCTTACTATACATGGTCGTTTTTTTTTGGGAGAAAAAAAATGCCTTACTATACATGGTCGTTTTTTTGGGGGAGAAAAAAAAATGCCTTACTATACATGGTCGGTTTTTTTTGGGTGGAAAAAAAATGCCTTACTATACATGGTCGTTTTTTTTTGGGTGGGAAAAAATGGCTTACTATACATGGTCGTTTTTTTTGGGGTGAAAAAAATGCCTTACTATACATGGTCGTTTTTTTTGGGTGGAAAAAAAATGCCTTACTATACATGGTCGTTTTTTTTTGGGTGGAAAAAAACATGCCTTACTATACATGGTCGTTTTTTTATTGGGTGGAAAAAAATGCCTTACTATACATGGTCGTTTTTTTGGGAGAAAAAAAATGCCTTACTATACATAGTCATTTTTTTGGGGAGAAAAAAAATGCCTTACTATACATAGTCGTTTTTTTGGGTGGAAAAAAAATGCCTTACTATACATGGTCGTTTTTTTTTTGGGTGGAAAAAAAATGCCTTACTATACATGGTCGTTTTTTTTGGAGTGGAAAAAAATGCCTTACTATACATGGTCGTTTTTTTGGGAGAAAAAAAAAGCCTTAATATACATAGTCGTTTTTTGGGGGAGAAAAAAAATGCCTTACTATACATGGTCGTTTTTTTTGGGTGGAAGAAAAATGCCTTACTATACATGGTTGTTTTTTTTGGAGTGGAAAAAAATGCCTTACTATACATGGTTGTTTTTTTGGGTGGAAAAAAAAATGCCTTACTATACATGGTCGTTTTTTTTTGGGTGGAAAAAAATGCCTTACTATACATGGTCGGTTTTTTTTGGGTGGGAAAAAATGCCTTACTATACATGGTCGTTTTTTTTGGGTGGAAAAAAAATGCCTTACTATACATGGTCGTTTTTTTTTTGGTGGAAAAAAACATGCCTTACTATACATAGTCGTTTTTTGGGGGAGAAAAAAAATGCCTTACTATACATGGTCGTTTTTTTATTGGGTGGAAAAAAATGCCTTACTATACATGGTCGTTTTTTTGGGAGAAAAAAAAAAGCCTTAATATACATAGTCGTTTTTTGGGGGATAAAAAAAATGCCTTACTATACATGGTCGTTTTTTTTGGGTGGAAGAAAAATGCCTTACTATACATAGTCGTTTTTTTGGGGAGAAAAAAAAAAGCCTTACTATACATGGTCGTTTTTTTTGGGTGGAAAAAAAATGCCTTACTATACATGGTCGTTTTTTTGGGGGTGGAAAAAAAATGCCTTACTATACATGGTCTTTTTTCTTATCATTATTAAAGATGCCTTACTATACATGGTCGTTTTTTAAGGGAAAAAAAAACGCCTTACTATACATGGTCGTTTTTTTTTGGGTGGAAAAAAATGACTTACTTTTCATGGTCGTTTTTTTTTTGGGTGGAAAAAAAATGGCTTACTATACATGGTCGTTTTTTTTTGGGTGGAAAAAAATGCCTTACTTTTCATGGTCGGTTTTTTTTTTGGTGGAAAAAAAATGCCTTACTATACATGGTCGTTTTTTTTGGAGTGGAAAAAAAATGCCTTACTATACATGGTCGTTTTTTTGGGGGTGGAAAAAAAATGCCTTACTATACATGGTCTTTTTTTTATCATTATTAAAGATGCCTTACTATACATGGTCGTTTTTTAAGGGAAAAAAAAACGCCTTACTATACATGGTTGTTTTTTTTTGGGTGGAAAAAAAATGCCTTACTATACATGGTCGTTTTTTTTGGGGTGGAAAAAAAACATGCCTTACTATACATGGTCGTTTTTTTATTGGGTGGAAAAAAATGCCTTACTATACATGGTCGTTTTTTTTTGGGAGAAAAAAAATGCCTTACTATACATGGTCGTTTTTTTGGGGGAGAAAAAAAAATGCCTTACTATACATGGTCGGTTTTTTTTGGGTGGAAAAAAAATGCCTTACTATACATGGTCGTTTTTTTTTGGGTGGAAAAAAATGGCTTACTATACATGGTCGTTTTTTTTGGGGTGAAAAAAAATGCCTTACTATACATGGTCGTTTTTTTTGGGTGGAAAAAAAATGCCTTACTATACATGGTCGGGTTTTTTTGGGTGGAAAAAAACATGCCTTACTATACATGGTCGTTTTTTTATTGGGTGGAAAAAAATGCCTTACTATACATGGTCGTTTTTTTGGGAGAAAAAAAATGCCTTGCTATACATAGTCGTTTTTTTGGGGAGAAAAAAAAAAAGCCTTACTATACATGGTCGTTTTTTTTGGGTGGAAAAAAAATGCCTTACTATACATGGTCGTTTTTTTTTGGGTGGAAAAAAACATGCCTTACTATACATGGTCGTTTTTTTATTGGGTGGAAAAAAATGCCTTACTATACATGGTCGTTTTTTTGGGAGAAAAAAATGCCTTACTATACATGGTCGTTTTTTTTTTGGTGGAAAAAAACATGCCTTACTATACATAGTCGTTTTTGGGGGGAGAAAAAAAATGCCTTACTATACATGGTCGTTTTTTTATTGGGTGGAAAAAAATGCCTTACTATACATGGTCGTTTTTTTTGGGAGAAAAAAAATGCCTTACTATACATAGTCGTTTTTTTGGGGAGAAAAAAAAAAGCCTTACTATACATGGTCGTTTTTTTTGGGTGGAAAAAAAATGCCTTACTATACATGGTCGTTTTTTTGGGGGTGGAAAAAAAATGCCTTACTATACATGGTCTTTTTTCTTATCATTATTAAAGATGCCTTACTATACATGGTCGTTTTTTAAGGGAAAAAAAAACGCCTTACTATACATGGTCGTTTTTTTTTGGGTGGAAAAAAATGACTTACTTTTCATGGTCGTTTTTTTTTGGGTGGAAAAAAAATGGCTTACTATACATGGTCGTTTTTTTTTGGGTGGAAAAAAATGCCTTACTTTTCATGGTCGGTTTTTTTTTTGGTGGAAAAAAAATGCCTTACTATACATGGTCGTTTTTTTTGGAGTGGAAAAAAAATGCCTTACTATACATGGTCGTTTTTTTGGGGGTGGAAAAAAAATGCCTTACTATACATGGTCTTTTTTTTATCATTATTAAAGATGCCTTACTATACATGGTCGTTTTTTAAGGGAAAAAAAAACGCCTTACTATACATGGTCGTTTTTTTTTGGGTGGAAAAAAAATGCCTTACTATACATGGTCGTTTTTTTTGGGGTGGAAAAAAAACATGCCTTACTATACATGGTCGTTTTTTTATTGGGTGGAAAAAAATGCCTTACTATACATGGTCGTTTTTTTTTGGGAGAAAAAAAATGCCTTACTATACATGGTCG
Source organism: Festucalex cinctus (assembly GCF_051991245.1). NCBI lineage: Eukaryota > Metazoa > Chordata > Actinopteri > Syngnathiformes > Syngnathidae > Festucalex > Festucalex cinctus. Next base: position 8,418,619 of record NC_135431.1, on the reverse strand, counting down.
TTTTTTTGGGGGAGAAAAAAAAATGCCTTACTATACATGGTCGGTTTTTTTTGGGTGGAAAAAAAATGCCTTACTATACATGGTCGTTTTTTTTTGGGTGGAAAAAAATGGCTTACTATACATGGTCGTTTTTTTTGGGGTGAAAAAAAATGCCTTACTATACATGGTCGTTTTTTTTGGGTGGAAAAAAAATGCCTTACTATACATGGTCGGGTTTTTTTGGGTGGAAAAAAACATGCCTTACTATACATGGTCGTTTTTTTATTGGGTGGAAAAAAATGCCTTACTATACATGGTCGTTTTTTTTGGGAGAAAAAAAATGCCTTGCTATACATAGTCGTTTTTTTGGGGAGAAAAAAAAAAGCCTTACTATACATGGTCGTTTTTTTTGGGTGGAAAAAAAATGCCTTACTATACATGGTCGGTTTTTTATTGGGTGGAAAAAAATGCCTTACTATACATGGTCGTTTTTTTGGGAGAAAAAAATGCCTTACTATACATGGTCGTTTTTTTTTTGGTGGAAAAAAACATGCCTTACTATACATAGTCGTTTTTGGGGGGAGAAAAAAAATGCCTTACTATACATAGTCGTTTTTTTGGGGAGAAAAAAAAAAGCCTTACTATACATGGTCGTTTTTTTTGGGTGGAAAAAAAATGCCTTACTATACATGGTCGTTTTTTTGGGTGGAAAAAAAATGCCTTACTATACATGGTCGTTTTTTTTTTGGGTGGAAAAAAAATGCCTTACTATACATGGTCGTTTTTTTTGGAGTGGAAAAAAATTCCTTACTATACATGGTCGTTTTTTTGGGAGAAAAAAAAAAGCCTTAATATACATAGTCGTTTTTTGGGGGATAAAAAAAATGCCTTACTATACATGGTCGTTTTTTTTGGGTGGAAGAAAAATGCCTTACTATACATGGTCGTTTTTTTTGGGTGGAAAAAAAATGCCTTACTATACATGGTCGTTTTTTTTTTGGTGGAAAAAAACATGCCTTACTATACATAGTCGTTTTTTGGGGGAGAAAAAAAATGCCTTACTATACATGGTCGTTTTTTTATTGGGTGGAAAAAAATGCCTTACTATACATGGTCGTTTTTTTTGGGAGAAAAAAAATGCCTTACTATACATAGTCGTTTTTTTGGGGAGAAAAAAAAAAGCCTTACTATACATGGTCGTTTTTTTTGGGTGGAAAAAAAATGCCTTACTATACATGGTCGTTTTTTTGGGTGGAAAAAAAATGCCTTACTATACATGGTCGTTTTTTTTTTGGGTGGAAAAAAAATGCCTTACTATACATGGTCGTTTTTTTTGGAGTGGAAAAAAATTCCTTACTATACATGGTCGTTTTTTTGGGAGAAAAAAAAAAGCCTTAATATACATAGTCGTTTTTTGGGGGATAAAAAAAATGCCTTACTATACATGGTCGTTTTTTTTGGGTGGAAGAAAAATGCCTTACTATACATAGTCGTTTTTTTGGGGAGAAAAAAAAAAGCCTTACTATACATGGTCGTTTTTTTTGGGTGGAAAAAAAATGCCTTACTATACATGGTCGTTTTTTTGGGGGTGGAAAAAAAATGCCTTACTATACATGGTCTTTTTTCTTATCATTATTAAAGATGCCTTACTATACATGGTCGTTTTTTAAGGGAAAAAAAAACGCCTTACTATACATGGTCGTTTTTTTTTGGGTGGAAAAAAATGACTTACTTTTCATGGTCGTTTTTTTTTGGGTGGAAAAAAAATGGCTTACTATACATGGTCGTTTTTTTTTGGGTGGAAAAAAATGCCTTACTTTTCATGGTCGGTTTTTTTTTTGGTGGAAAAAAAATGCCTTACTATACATGGTCGTTTTTTTTGGAGTGGAAAAAAAATGCCTTACTATACATGGTCGTTTTTTTGGGGGTGGAAAAAAAATGCCTTACTATACATGGTCTTTTTTTTATCATTATTAAAGATGCCTTACTATACATGGTCGTTTTTTAAGGGGAAAAAAAACGCCTTACTATACATGGTTGTTTTTTTTTGGGTGGAAAAAAAATGCCTTACTATACATGGTCGTTTTTTTTGGGGTGGAAAAAAAACATGCCTTACTATACATGGTCGTTTTTTTATTGGGTGGAAAAAAATGCCTTACTATACATGGTCGTTTTTTTTTGGGAGAAAAAAAATGCCTTACTATACATGGTCGTTTTTTTGGGGGAGAAAAAAAAATGCCTTACTATACATGGTCGGTTTTTTTTGGGTGGAAAAAAAATGCCTTACTATACATGGTCGTTTTTTTTTGGGTGGAAAAAAATGCCTTACTATACATGGTCGTTTTTTTTGGGAGAAAAAAAATGCCTTGCTATACATAGTCGTTTTTTTGGGGAGAAAAAAAAAAGCCTTACTATACATGGTCGTTTTTTTTGGGTGGAAAAAAAATGCCTTACTATACATGGTCGGTTTTTTTTGGGTGGAAAAAAACATGCCTTACTATACATGGTCGTTTTTTTATTGGGTGGAAAAAAATGCCTTACTATACATGGTCGTTTTTTTGGGAGAAAAAAATGCCTTACTATACATGGTCGTTTTTTTTTTTGGTGGAAAAAAACATGCCTTACTATACATAGTCGTTTTTGGGGGGAGAAAAAAAATGCCTTACTATACATGGTCGTTTTTTTATTGGGTGGAAAAAAATGCCTTACTATACATGGTCGTTTTTTTTGGGAGAAAAAAAATGCCTTACTATACATAGTCGTTTTTTTGGGGAGAAAAAAAAAAGCCTTACTATACATGGTCGTTTTTTTTGGGTGGAAAAAAAATGCCTTACTATACATGGTCGTTTTTTTGGGTGGAAAAAAAATGCCTTACTATACATGGTCGTTTTTTTTTTGGGTGGAAAAAAAATGCCTTACTATACATGGTCGTTTTTTTTGGAGTGGAAAAAAATTCCTTACTATACATGGTCGTTTTTTTGGGAGAAAAAAAAAAGCCTTAATATACATAGTCGTTTTTTGGGGGATAAAAAAAATGCCTTACTATACATGGTCGTTTTTTTTGGGTGGAAGAAAAATGCCTTACTATACATGGTCGTTTTTTTTGGGTGGAAAAAAAATGCCTTACTATACATAGTCGTTTTTTTGGGGAGAAAAAAAAAAGCCTTACTATACATGGTCGTTTTTTTTGGGTGGAAAAAAAATGCCTTACTATACATGGTCGTTTTTTTGGGGGTGGAAAAAAAATGCCTTACTATACATGGTCTTTTTTTTTATCATTATTAAAGATGCCTTACTATACATGGTCGTTTTTTAAGGGAAAAAAAAACGCCTTACTATACATGGTCGTTTTTTTTTTGGGTGGAAAAAAATGCCTTACTTTTCATGGTCGTTTTTTCTTGGGTGGAAAAAAAATGGCTTACTATACATGGTCGTTTTTTTTTGGGTGGAAAAAAATGCCTTACTTTTCATGGTCGTTTTTTTTTTTGGTGGAAAAAAAATGCCTTACTATACATGGTCGTTTTTTTTGGAGTGGAAAAAAAATGCCTTACTATACATGGTCGTTTTTTTGGGGGTGGAAAAAAAATGCCTTACTATACATGGTCTTTTTTTTATCATTATTAAAGATGCCTTACTATACATGGTCGTTTTTTAAGGGAAAAAAAAACGCCTTACTATACATGGTCGTTTTTTTTTGGGTGGAAAAAAATGCCTTACTTTTCATGGTCGTTTTTTTTTGGGTGGAAAAAAAATGGCTTACTATACATGGTCGTTTTTTTTTGGGTGGAAAAAAAATGCCTTACTATACATGGTCGTTTTTTTTGGGGTGGAAAAAAAACATGCCTTACTATACATGGTCGTTTTTTTATTGGGTGGAAAAAAATGCCTTACTATACATGGTCGTTTTTTTTTGGGAGAAAAAAAATGCCTTACTATACATGGTCGTTTTTTTGGGGGAGAAAAAAAAATGCCTTACTATACATGGTCGGTTTTTTTTGGGTGGAAAAAAAATGCCTTACTATACATGGTCGTTTTTTTTTGGGTGGAAAAAAATGGCTTACTATACATGGTCGTTTTTTTTGGGGTGAAAAAAAATGCCTTACTATACATGGTCGTTTTTTTTGGGTGGAAAAAAAATGCCTTACTATACATGGTCGGGTTTTTTTGGGTGGAAAAAAACATGCCTTACTATACATGGTCGTTTTTTTATTGGGTGGAAAAAAATGCCTTACTATACATGGTCGTTTTTTTGGGAGAAAAAAATGCCTTACTATACATAGTCATTTTTTTGGGGAGAAAAAAAATGCCTTACTATACATAGTCGTTTTTTTGGGTGGAAAAAAAATGCCTTACTATACATGGTCGTTTTTTTTTTGGGTGGAAAAAAAATGCCTTACTATACATGGTCGTTTTTTTTGGAGTGGAAAAAAATGCCTTACTATACATGGTCGTTTTTTTGGGAGAAAAAAAAAGCCTTAATATACATAGTCGTTTTTTGGGGGAGAAAAAAAATGCCTTACTATACATGGTCGTTTTTTTTGGGTGGAAGAAAAATGCCTTACTATACATGGTTGTTTTTTTTGGAGTGGAAAAAAATGCCTTACTATACATGGTTGTTTTTTTGGGTGGAAAAAAAAATGCCTTACTATACATGGTCGTTTTTTTTTGGGTGGAAAAAAAATGCCTTACTATACATGGTCGGTTTTTTTGGGGTGGAAAAAAATGCCTTACTATACATGGTCGTTTTTTTTGGGTGGAAAAAAAATGCCTTACTATACATGGTCGTTTTTTTTTTGGTGGAAAAAAACATGCCTTACTATACATAGTCGTTTTTTGGGGGAGAAAAAAAATGCCTTACTATACATGGTCGTTTTTTTATTGGGTGGAAAAAAATGCCTTACTATACATGGTCGTTTTTTTTGGGAGAAAAAAAATGCCTTACTATACATAGTCGTTTTTTTGGGGAGAAAAAAAAAAGCCTTACTATACATGGTCGTTTTTTTTGGGTGGAAAAAAAATGCCTTACTATACATGGTCGTTTTTTTTGGAGTGGAAAAAAATTCCTTACTATACATGGTCGTTTTTTTGGGAGAAAAAAAAAAGCCTTAATATACATAGTCGTTTTTTGGGGGAGAAAAAAAATGCCTTACTATACATGGTCGTTTTTTTTGGGTGGAAGAAAAATGCCTTACTATACATGGTCGTTTTTTTTGGGTGGAAAAAAAATGCCTTACTATACATAGTCGTTTTTTTGGGGAGAAAAAAAAAAGCCTTACTATACATGGTCGTTTTTTTTGGGTGGAAAAAAAATGCCTTACTATACATGGTCGTTTTTTTGGGGGTGGAAAAAAAATGCCTTACTATACATGGTCTTTTTTTTATCATTATTAAAGATGCCTTACTATACATGGTCGTTTTTTAAGGGAAAAAAAAACGCCTTACTATACATGGTCGTTTTTTTTTGGGTGGAAAAAAATGCCTTACTTTTCATGGTCGTTTTTTTTTTTGGTGGAAAAAAAATGCCTTACTATACATGGTCGTTTTTTTTGGAGTGGAAAAAAATTCCTTACTATACATGGTCGTTTTTTTGGGAGAAAAAAAAAAAGCCTTAATATACATAGTCGTTTTTTGGGGGATAAAAAAAATGCCTTACTATACATGGTCGTTTTTTTTGGGTGGAAGAAAAATGCCTTACTATACATGGTCGTTTTTTTTGGGTGGAAAAAAATGCCTTACTATACATGGTCGTTTTTTTTGGGTGGAAGAAAAATGCCTTAATATACATGGTCGTTTTTTTTGGGTGGAAAAAAAATGCCTTACTATACATAGTCGTTTTTTTGGGGAGAAAAAAAAAAGCCTTACTATACATGGTCGTTTTTTTTGGGTGGAAAAAAAATGCCTTACTATACATGGTCGTTTTTTTGGGGGTGGAAAAAAAATGCCTTACGACATGGTCTTTTTTTTTATCATTATTAAAGATGCCTTACTATACATGGTCGTTTTTTAAGGGAAAAAAAAACGCCTTACTATACATGGTCGTTTTTTTTGGGGTGGAAAAAAATGCCTTACTTTTCATGGTCGTTTTTTTTTGGGTGGAAAAAAAATGGCTTACTATACATGGTCGTTTTTTTTTTGGTGGAAAAAAAAATTCCTTACTATACATGGTCGTTTTTTTATTGGGTGGAAAAAAAATGCCTTACTATACATGGTCGTTTTTTTTTTGGGTGGAAAAAAATGCCTTACTATACATGGTCGTTTTTTTGGGAGAAAAAAAATGTCTTACTATACATAGTCGTTTTTTTGGGGAGAAAAAAAATGCCTTACTATACATGGTTTTTTTTTGGGGGGTGGAAAAAAAATGCCTTACTATACATGGTCGTTTTTTTTGGGGTGGAAATAAATGCCTTACTATACATGGTCGTTTTTTTTTGTGTGGAAAAAAATGCCTTACTATACATAGTCATTTTTTGGGGAGAAAAAAAATGCCTTACTATACATGGTCGTTTTTTTGGGTGGAAAAAAAATGCCTTACTATACATGGTCGTTTTTTTTTTGGGTGGAAAAAAAATGCCTTACTATACATAGTCATTTTTTTGGGGAGAAAAAAAATGCCTTACTATACATGGACGTTTTTTTTGGAGTGGAAAAAAATGCCTTACTATACATGGTCGTTTTTTTGGGAGAAAAAATAAAAGCCTTACTATACATAGTCGTTTTTTGGGGGAGAAAAAAAATGCCTTACTATACATGGTCGTTTTTTTTGGGTGGAAGAAAAATGCCTTACTATACATGGTCGTTTTTTTTGGGTGGAAAAAAAAATGCCTTACTATACATAGTCGTTTTTTTGGGGAGAAAAAAAAAAGCCTTACTATACATGGTCGTTTTTTTGGGGTGGAAAAAAAATGCCTTACTATACATGGTCGTTTTTTTGGGGGTGGAAAAAAAATGCCTTACTATTCATGGTCGTTTTTTTGGGAGAAAAAAAATGCCTTACTATACATAGTCATTTTTTTGGGGAGAAAAAAAATGCCTTACTATACATGGTCGTTTTTTGGGGGGGAGAAAAAAAAATGCCTTACTATACATGGTCGGTTTTTTTAGGGTGGAAAAAAAATGCCTTACTATACATGGTCGTTTTTTTTTGGGTGGAAAAAAATGGCTTACTATACATGGTCGTTTTTTTTTTGGTGGAAAAAAATGCCTTACTATACATGGTCGTTTTTTTTGGGGTGGAAAAAAAATGCCTTACTATACATGGTCGTTTTTTTTTGGGTGGAAAAAAATGGCTTACTATACATGGTCGTTTTTTTTGGGTGGAAAAAAAATGCCTTACTATACATGGTCGTTTTTTTGGGAGAAAAAAAATGCCTTACTATTCATGGTCGTTTTTTTGGGAGAAAAAAAATGCCTTACTATAATGGTCGTTTTTTTGGGGGAGAAAAAAAATGCCTTACTATACATGGTCGTTTTTTTGGGAGAAAAAAAATGCCTTACTATTCATGGTCGTTTTTTTGGGAGAAAAAAAATGCCTTACTATTCATGGTCGTTTTTTTGGGAGAAAAAAAATGCCTTACTATACATGGTCTTTTTTTTATCATTATTAAAGATGCCTTACTATACATGGTCGTTTTTTAAGGGAAAAAAAAACGCCTTACTATACATGGTCGTTTTTTTTTGGGTGGAAAAAAATGCCTTACTTTTCATGGTCGTTTTTTTTTGGGTGGAAAAAAAATGGCTTACTATACATGGTCGTTTTTTTTTGGGTGGAAAAAAAATGCCTTACTATACATGGTCGTTTTTTTTTGGGGTGGAAAAAAACATGCCTTACTATACATGGTCGTTTTTTTATTGGGTGGAAAAAAATGCCTTACTATACATGGTCGTTTTTTTGGGGGAGAAAAAAAAATGCCTTACTATACATGGTCGTTTTTTTTTGGGTGGAAAAAAAATGCCTTACTATACATGGTCGTTTTTTTTTGGGTGGAAAAAAATGGCTTACTATACATGGTCGTTTTTTTTGGGGTGAAAAAAAATGCCTTACTATACATGGTCGTTTTTTTTGGGTGGAAAAAAAATGCCTTACTATACATGGTCGGTTTTTTTTGGGTGGAAAAAAACATGCCTTACTATACATGGTCGTTTTTTTATTGGGTGGAAAAAAATGCCTTACTATACATGGTCGTTTTTTTTGGGAGAAAAAAAATGCCTTACTATACATAGTCGTTTTTTTGGGGAGAAAAAAAAAAGCCTTACTATACATGGTCGTTTTTTTTGGGTGGAAAAAAAATGCCTTACTATACATGGTCGTTTTTTTTTGGGTGGAAAAAAACATGCCTTACTATACATGGTCGTTTTTTTATTGGGTGGAAAAAAATGCCTTACTATACATGGTCGTTTTTTTGGGAGAAAAAAAATGCCTTACTATACATAGTCATTTTTTTGGGGAGAAAAAAAATGCCTTACTATACATAGTCGTTTTTTTGGGTGGAAAAAAAATGCCTTACTATACATGGTCGTTTTTTTTTTGGGTGGAAAAAAAATGCCTTACTATACATGGTCGTTTTTTTTGGAGTGGAAAAAAATGCCTTACTATACATGGTCGTTTTTTTGGGAGAAAAAAAAAGCCTTAATATACATAGTCGTTTTTTGGGGGAGAAAAAAAATGCCTTACTATACATGGTCGTTTTTTTTGGGTGGAAGAAAAATGCCTTACTATACATGGTTGTTTTTTTTGGAGTGGAAAAAAATGCCTTACTATACATGGTTGTTTTTTTGGGTGGAAAAAAAAAATGCCTTACTATACATGGTCGTTTTTTTTTGGGTGGAAAAAAAATGCCTTACTATACATGGTCGTTTTTTTTGCGGTGGAAAAAAAATGCCTTACTATACATGGTCGTTTTTTTTGGGGTGGAAAAAAATGGCTTACTATACATGGTCGTTTTTTTTGGGTGGAAAAAAAATGCCTTACTTTTCATGGTCGTTTTTTTTTTTGGTGGAAAAAAAATGCCTTACTATACATGGTCGTTTTTTTTGGAGTGGAAAAAAAATGCCTTACTATACATGGTCGTTTTTTTGGGGGTGGAAAAAAAATGCCTTACTATACATGGTCTTTTTTTTATCATTATTAAAGATGCCTTACTATACATGGTCGTTTTTTAAGGGAAAAAAAAACGCCTTACTATACATGGTCGTTTTTTTTTGGGTGGAAAAAAATGCCTTACTTTTCATGGTCGTTTTTTTTTGGGTGGAAAAAAAATGGCTTACTATACATGGTCGTTTTTTTTTGGGTGGAAAAAAAATGCCTTACTATACATGGTCGTTTTTTTTGGGGTGGAAAAAAAACATGCCTTACTATACATGGTCGTTTTTTTATTGGGTGGAAAAAAATGCCTTACTATACATGGTCGTTTTTTTTTGGGAGAAAAAAAATGCCTTACTATACATGGTCGTTTTTTTGGGGGAGAAAAAAAAATGCCTTACTATACATGGTCGGTTTTTTTTGGGTGGAAAAAAAATGCCTTACTATACATGGTCGTTTTTTTTTTGGGTGGAAAAAAATGGCTTACTATACATGGTCGTTTTTTTTGGGGTGAAAAAAAATGCCTTACTATACATGGTCGTTTTTTTTGGGTGGAAAAAAAATGCCTTACTATACATGGTCGGGTTTTTTTGGGTGGAAAAAAACATGCCTTACTATACATGGTCGTTTTTTTATTGGGTGGAAAAAAATGCCTTACTATACATGGTCGTTTTTTTGGGAGAAAAAAATGCCTTACTATACATAGTCATTTTTTTGGGGAGAAAAAAAATGCCTTACTATACATAGTCGTTTTTTTGGGTGGAAAAAAAATGCCTTACTATACATGGTCGTTTTTTTTTTGGGTGGAAAAAAAATGCCTTACTATACATGGTCGTTTTTTTTGGAGTGGAAAAAAATGCCTTACTATACATGGTCGTTTTTTTGGGAGAAAAAAAAAGCCTTAATATACATAGTCGTTTTTTGGGGGAGAAAAAAAATGCCTTACTATACATGGTCGTTTTTTTTGGGTGGAAGAAAAATGCCTTACTATACATGGTTGTTTTTTTTGGAGTGGAAAAAAATGCCTTACTATACATGGTTGTTTTTTTGGGTGGAAAAAAAAATGCCTTACTATACATGGTCGTTTTTTTTTGGGTGGAAAAAAAATGCCTTACTATACATGGTCGGTTTTTTTGGGGTGGAAAAAAATGCCTTACTATACATGGTCGTTTTTTTTGGGTGGAAAAAAAATGCCTTACTATACATGGTCGTTTTTTTTTTGGTGGAAAAAAACATGCCTTACTATACATAGTCGTTTTTTGGGGGAGAAAAAAAATGCCTTACTATACATGGTCGTTTTTTTATTGGGTGGAAAAAAATGCCTTACTATACATGGTCGTTTTTTTTGGGAGAAAAAAAATGCCTTACTATACATAGTCGTTTTTTTGGGGAGAAAAAAAAAAGCCTTACTATACATGGTCGTTTTTTTTGGGTGGAAAAAAAATGCCTTACTATACATGGTCGTTTTTTTTGGAGTGGAAAAAAATTCCTTACTATACATGGTCGTTTTTTTGGGAGAAAAAAAAAAGCCTTAATATACATAGTCGTTTTTTGGGGGAGAAAAAAAATGCCTTACTATACATGGTCGTTTTTTTTGGGTGGAAGAAAAATGCCTTACTATACATGGTCGTTTTTTTTGGGTGGAAAAAAAATGCCTTACTATACATAGTCGTTTTTTTGGGGAGAAAAAAAAAAGCCTTACTATACATGGTCGTTTTTTTTGGGTGGAAAAAAAATGCCTTACTATACATGGTCGTTTTTTTGGGGGTGGAAAAAAAATGCCTTACTATACATGGTCTTTTTTTTATCATTATTAAAGATGCCTTACTATACATGGTCGTTTTTTAAGGGAAAAAAAAACGCCTTACTATACATGGTCGTTTTTTTTTTGGGTGGAAAAAAATGCCTTACTTTTCATGGTCGTTTTTTTTTTTGGTGGAAAAAAAATGCCTTACTATACATGGTCGTTTTTTTTGGAGTGGAAAAAAATTCCTTACTATACATGGTCGTTTTTTTGGGAGAAAAAAAAAAAGCCTTAATATACATAGTCGTTTTTTGGGGGATAAAAAAAATGCCTTACTATACATGGTCGTTTTTTTTGGGTGGAAGAAAAATGCCTTACTATACATGGTCGTTTTTTTTGGGTGGAAAAAAATGCCTTACTATACATGGTCGTTTTTTTTGGGTGGAAGAAAAATGCCTTAATATACATGGTCGTTTTTTTTGGGTGGAAAAAAAATGCCTTACTATACATAGTCGTTTTTTTGGGGAGAAAAAAAAAAGCCTTACTATACATGGTCGTTTTTTTTGGGTGGAAAAAAAATGCCTTACTATACATGGTCGTTTTTTTGGGGGTGGAAAAAAAATGCCTTACGACATGGTCTTTTTTTTTATCATTATTAAAGATGCCTTACTATACATGGTCGTTTTTTAAGGGAAAAAAAAACGCCTTACTATACATGGTCGTTTTTTTTGGGGTGGAAAAAAATGCCTTACTTTTCATGGTCGTTTTTTTTTGGGTGGAAAAAAAATGGCTTACTATACATGGTCGTTTTTTTTTTGGTGGAAAAAAAAATTCCTTACTATACATGGTCGTTTTTTTATTGGGTGGAAAAAAAATGCCTTACTATACATGGTCGTTTTTTTTTTGGGTGGAAAAAAATGCCTTACTATACATGGTCGTTTTTTTGGGAGAAAAAAAATGTCTTACTATACATAGTCGTTTTTTTGGGGAGAAAAAAAATGCCTTACTATACATGGTTTTTTTTTGGGGGGTGGAAAAAAAATGCCTTACTATACATGGTCGTTTTTTTTGGGGTGGAAATAAATGCCTTACTATACATGGTCGTTTTTTTTTGTGTGGAAAAAAATGCCTTACTATACATAGTCATTTTTTGGGGAGAAAAAAAATGCCTTACTATACATGGTCGTTTTTTTGGGTGGAAAAAAAATGCCTTACTATACATGGTCGTTTTTTTTTTGGGTGGAAAAAAAATGCCTTACTATACATAGTCATTTTTTTGGGGAGAAAAAAAATGCCTTACTATACATGGACGTTTTTTTTGGAGTGGAAAAAAATGCCTTACTATACATGGTCGTTTTTTTGGGAGAAAAAATAAAAGCCTTACTATACATAGTCGTTTTTTGGGGGAGAAAAAAAATGCCTTACTATACATGGTCGTTTTTTTTGGGTGGAAGAAAAATGCCTTACTATACATGGTCGTTTTTTTTGGGTGGAAAAAAAAATGCCTTACTATACATAGTCGTTTTTTTGGGGAGAAAAAAAAAAGCCTTACTATACATGGTCGTTTTTTTGGGGTGGAAAAAAAATGCCTTACTATACATGGTCGTTTTTTTGGGGGTGGAAAAAAAATGCCTTACTATTCATGGTCGTTTTTTTGGGAGAAAAAAAATGCCTTACTATACATAGTCATTTTTTTTGGGGAGAAAAAAAATGCCTTACTATACATGGTCGTTTTTTGGGGGGAGAAAAAAAAATGCCTTACTATACATGGTCGGTTTTTTTAGGGTGGAAAAAAAATGCCTTACTATACATGGTCGTTTTTTTTTGGGTGGAAAAAAATGGCTTACTATACATGGTCGTTTTTTTTTTGGTGGAAAAAAATGCCTTACTATACATGGTCGTTTTTTTTGGGGTGGAAAAAAAATGCCTTACTATACATGGTCGTTTTTTTTTGGGTGGAAAAAAATGGCTTACTATACATGGTCGTTTTTTTTGGGTGGAAAAAAAATGCCTTACTATACATGGTCGTTTTTTTGGGAGAAAAAAAATGCCTTACTATTCATGGTCGTTTTTTTGGGAGAAAAAAAATGCCTTACTATAATGGTCGTTTTTTTGGGGGAGAAAAAAAATGCCTTACTATACATGGTCGTTTTTTTGGGAGAAAAAAAATGCCTTACTATTCATGGTCGTTTTTTTGGGAGAAAAAAAATGCCTTACTATTCATGGTCGTTTTTTTGGGAGAAAAAAAATGCCTTACTATACATGGTCTTTTTTTTATCATTATTAAAGATGCCTTACTATACATGGTCGTTTTTTAAGGGAAAAAAAAACGCCTTACTATACATGGTCGTTTTTTTTTGGGTGGAAAAAAATGCCTTACTTTTCATGGTCGTTTTTTTTTGGGTGGAAAAAAAATGGCTTACTATACATGGTCGTTTTTTTTTGGGTGGAAAAAAAATGCCTTACTATACATGGTCGTTTTTTTTGGGGTGGAAAAAAACATGCCTTACTATACATGGTCGTTTTTTTATTGGGTGGAAAAAAATGCCTTACTATACATGGTCGTTTTTTTGGGGGAGAAAAAAAAATGCCTTACTATACATGGTCGTTTTTTTTTGGGTGGAAAAAAAATGCCTTACTATACATGGTCGTTTTTTTTTGGGTGGAAAAAAATGGCTTACTATACATGGTCGTTTTTTTTGGGGTGAAAAAAAATGCCTTACTATACATGGTCGTTTTTTTTGGGTGGAAAAAAAATGCCTTACTATACATGGTCGGTTTTTTTTGGGTGGAAAAAAACATGCCTTACTATACATGGTCGTTTTTTTATTGGGTGGAAAAAAATGCCTTACTATACATGGTCGTTTTTTTTGGGAGAAAAAAAATGCCTTACTATACATAGTCGTTTTTTTGGGGAGAAAAAAAAAAGCCTTACTATACATGGTCGTTTTTTTTGGGTGGAAAAAAAATGCCTTACTATACATGGTCGTTTTTTTTTGGGTGGAAAAAAACATGCCTTACTATACATGGTCGTTTTTTTATTGGGTGGAAAAAAATGCCTTACTATACATGGTCGTTTTTTTGGGAGAAAAAAAATGCCTTACTATACATAGTCATTTTTTTGGGGAGAAAAAAAATGCCTTACTATACATAGTCGTTTTTTTGGGTGGAAAAAAAATGCCTTACTATACATGGTCGTTTTTTTTTTGGGTGGAAAAAAAATGCCTTACTATACATGGTCGTTTTTTTTGGAGTGGAAAAAAATGCCTTACTATACATGGTCGTTTTTTTGGGAGAAAAAAAAAGCCTTAATATACATAGTCGTTTTTTGGGGGAGAAAAAAAATGCCTTACTATACATGGTCGTTTTTTTTGGGTGGAAGAAAAATGCCTTACTATACATGGTTGTTTTTTTTGGAGTGGAAAAAAATGCCTTACTATACATGGTTGTTTTTTTGGGTGGAAAAAAAAAATGCCTTACTATACATGGTCGTTTTTTTTTGGGTGGAAAAAAAATGCCTTACTATACATGGTCGTTTTTTTTGCGGTGGAAAAAAAATGCCTTACTATACATGGTCGTTTTTTTTGGGGTGGAAAAAAATGGCTTACTATACATGGTCGTTTTTTTTGGGTGGAAAAAAAATGCCTTACTATACATGGTCGTTTTTTTGGGAGAAAAAAAATGCCTTACTATTCATGGTCGTTTTTTTGGGAGAAAAAAAATGCCTTACTATAATGGTCGTTTTTTTTGGGGAGAAAAAAAATGCCTTGCTATACATGGTCGTTTTTTTGGGAGAAAAAAAATGCCTTACTATTCATGGTCGTTTTTTTGGGAGAAAAAAAATGCCTTACTATTCATGGTCGTTTTTTTGGGAGAAAAAAAATGCCTTACTATACATGGTCTTTTTTTATCATTATTAAAGATGCCTTACTATACATGGTCGTTTTTTAAGGGGAAAAAAAACGCCTTACTATACATGGTCGTTTTTTTTTGGGTGGAAAAAAATGCCTTACTTTTCATGGTCGTTTTTTTTTGGGTGGAAAAAAAATGGCTTACTATACATGGTCGTTTTTTTTTGGGTGGAAAAAAAATGCCTTACTATACATGGTCGTTTTTTTTGGGGTGGAAAAAAACATGCCTTACTATACATGGTCGTTTTTTTATTGGGTGGAAAAAAATGCCTTACTATACATGGTCGTTTTTTTGGGGGAGAAAAAAAAATGCCTTACTATACATGGTCGTTTTTTTTGGGGTGAAAAAAAATGCCTTACTATACATGGTCGTTTTTTTTGGGTGGAAAAAAAATGCCTTACTATACATGGTCGGTTTTTTTTGGGTGGAAAAAAACATGCCTTACTATACATGGTCGTTTTTTTATTGGGTGGAAAAAAATGCCTTACTATACATGGTCGTTTTTTTTGGGAGAAAAAAAATGCCTTACTATACATAGTCGTTTTTTTGGGGAGAAAAAAAAAAGCCTTACTATACATGGTCGTTTTTTTTGGGTGGAAAAAAAATGCCTTACTATACATGGTCGTTTTTTTTTGGGTGGAAAAAAACATGCCTTACTATACATGGTCGTTTTTTTATTGGGTGGAAAAAAATGCCTTACTATACATGGTCGTTTTTTTGGGAGAAAAAAAATGCCTTACTATACATAGTCATTTTTTTGGGGAGAAAAAAAATGCCTTACTATACATAGTCGTTTTTTTGGGTGGAAAAAAAATGCCTTAATATACATGGTCGTTTTTTTTTTGGGTGGAAAAAAAATGCCTTACTATACATGGTCGTTTTTTTTGGAGTGGAAAAAAATGCCTTACTATACATGGTCGTTTTTTTGGGAGAAAAAAAAAGCCTTAATATACATAGTCGTTTTTTGGGGGAGAAAAAAAATGCCTTACTATACATGGTCGTTTTTTTTGGGTGGAAGAAAAATGCCTTACTATACATGGTTGTTTTTTTTGGAGTGGAAAAAAATGCCTTACTATACATGGTTGTTTTTTTGGGTGGAAAAAAAAAATGCCTTACTATACATGGTCGTTTTTTTTTGGGTGGAAAAAAAATGCCTTACTATACATGGTCGTTTTTTTTTGGGTGGAAAAAAATGCCTTACTATACATGGTCGTTTTTTTTGGGTGGAAAAAAAATGCCTTACTATACATGGTCGTTTTTTTTTTGGTGGAAAAAAACATGCCTTACTATACATAGTCGTTTTTTGGGGGAGAAAAAAAATGCCTTACTATACATGGTCGTTTTTTTATTGGGTGGAAAAAAATGCCTTACTATACATGGTCGTTTTTTTTGGGAGAAAAAAAATGCCTTACTATACATAGTCGTTTTTTTGGGGAGAAAAAAAAAAGCCTTACTATACATGGTCGTTTTTTTTGGGTGGAAAAAAAATGCCTTACTATACATGGTCGGGTTTTTTTGGGTGGAAAAAAACATGCCTTACTATACATGGTCGTTTTTTTATTGGGTGGAAAAAAATGCCTTACTATACATGGTCGTTTTTTTGGGAGAAAAAAAATGCCTTACTATACATAGTCGTTTTTTTGGGTGGAAAAAAAATGCCTTACTATACATGGTCGTTTTTTTTTGGGGTGGAAAAAAAATGCCTTACTATACATGGTCGTTTTTTTTGGAGTGGAAAAAAATGCCTTAATATACATAGTCGTTTTTTGGGGGAGAAAAAAAATGCCTTACTATACATGGTCGTTTTTTTTGGGTGGAAGAAAAATGCCTTACTATACATGGTTGTTTTTTTTGGAGTGGAAAAAAATGCCTTACTATACATGGTTGTTTTTTTGGGTGGAAAAAAAAATGCCTTACTATACATGGTCGTTTTTTTTTGGGTGGAAAAAAAATGCCTTACTATACATGGTCGTTTTTTTTTTGGGTGGAAAAAACTGCCTTACTATACATGGTCGTTTTTTTTGGGTGGAAAAAAAATGCCTTACTATACATGGTCGTTTTTTTTTTGGTGGAAAAAAACATGCCTTACTATACATAGTCGTTTTTTGGGGGAGAAAAAAAATGCCTTACTATACATGGTCGTTTTTTTTTGGGTGGAAAAAAAATGCCTTACTATACATGGTCGTTTTTTTTTTTGGGGTGGAAAAAAAATGCCTTACTATACATGGTCGTTTTTTTTGGAGTGGAAAAAAATGCCTTACTATACATGGTTGTTTTTTTGGGTGGAAAAAAAATGCCTTACTATACATGGTCGTTTTTTTTTTGGGTGGAAAAAAAAAGCCTTAATATACATAGTCGTTTTTTGGGGGAGAAAAAAAATGCCTTACTATACATGGTCGTTTTTTTTGGGTGGAAGAAAAATGCCTTACTATACATGGTCGTTTTTTTTGGGTGGAAAAAAAATGCCTTACTATACATGGTCGTTTTTTTTTGGGTGGAAAAAAAATGCCTTACTATACATGGTCGTTTTTTTTTTTGGGTGGAAAAAAACATGCCTTACTATACATGGTCGTTTTTTTATTGGGTGGAAAAAAATGCCTTACTATACATGGTCGTTTTTTTTTGGGAGAAAAAAAATGCCTTACTATACATGGTCGTTTTTTTGGGGGAGAAAAAAAAATGCCTTACTATACATGGTCGGTTTTTTTTGGGTGGAAAAAAAATGCCTTACTATACATGGTCGTTTTTTTTGGGGTGGAAAAAAATGGCTTACTATACATGGTCGTTTTTTTTGGGGTGGAAAAAAATGCCTTACTATACATGGTCGTTTTTTTTGGGTGGAAAAAAAATGCCTTACTATACATGGTCGTTAATTTTTGGGTGGAAAAAAACATGCCTTACTATACATGGTCGTTTTTTTTTGGGTGGAAAAAAACATGCCTTACTATACATGGTCGTTTTTTTATTGGGTGGAAAAAAAATGCCTTACTATACATGGTCGTTTTTTTTGGGAGAAAAAAAATGCCTTACTATACATAGTCATTTTTTTTTTGGGTGGAAAAAAAATGCCTTACTATACATGGTCGTTTTTTTGGGAGAAAAAAAATTCCTTACTATACATAGTCGTTTTTTTGGGGAGAAAAAAATGCCTTACTATACATGGTTGTTTTTTTTGGGGTGGAAAAAAAATGGCTTACTATACATGGTCGGTTTTTTTTGGGTGGAAAAAAATGCCTTACTATACATGGTCGGTTTTTTTTGGGTGGAAAAAAAATGCCTTACTATACATGGTCATTTTCTTTGGGGGTGGAAAAAAATGTCTTACTATACATGGTCGTTTTTTTGGGTGGAAAAAAAATGCCTTACTATACATGGTCGTTTTTTTTTGGGTGGAAAAAAAATGCCTTACTATACATGGTCGGGTTTTTTTGGGTGGAAAAAAATGCCTTACTATACATGGTCGTTTTTTTTGGGTGGAAAAAAAATGCCTTTCTATACATGGTCGTTTTTTTTGGGTGGAAAAAAACATGCCTTACTATACATGGTCGTTTTTTTATTGGGTGGAAAAAAATGCCTTACTATACATGGTCATTTTTTTGGGAGAAAAAAAATGCCTTACTATACATAGTCGTTTTTTTTTTGGGGTGGAAAAAAATGCCTTACTATACATGGTCATTTTTTTGGGAGGAAAAAAATGCCTTACTATACATGGTCGTTTTTTTATTGGGTGGAAAAAAATGCCTTACTATACATGGTAATTTTTCTGGGAGGAAAAAAATGCCTTACTATACATAGTCGTTTTTTTGGTAGGAAAAAAATGCCTTACTATACATGGTCGTTTTTTTATTGGGTGGAAAAAAATGCCTTACTATACATGGTCGTTTTTTTGGGAGAAAAAAAATGCCTTACTATACATAGTCATTTTTTTTGGGTGGAAAAAAAATGCCTTACTATACATGGTCGTTTTTTTTGGAGTGGAAAAAAAATGCCTTACTATACATGGTCGTTTTTTCGGGAGAAAAAAAAAAGCCTTAATATACATAGTCGTTTTTTGGGGGAGAAAAAAAATGCCTTACTATACATGGTCGTTTTTTTTGGGTGGAAGAAAAATGCCTTACTATACATGGTTGTTTTTTTTGGAGTGGAAAAAAATGCCTTACTATACATGGTTGTTTTTTTGGGTGGAAAAAAAAATGCCTTACTATACATGGTCGTTTTTTTTTGGGTGGAAAAAAAATGCCTTACTATACATGGTCGTTTTTTTTGGGTGGAAAAAAAATGCCTTACTATACATGGTCGGTTTTTTTTGGGTGGAAAAAAAATGCCTTACTATACATGGTCGTTTTTTTTTTGGGTGGAAAAAAAATGCCTTACTATACATGGTCGTTTTTTTTGGGTGGAAAAAAAATGCCTTACTATACATGGTCGTTTTTTTTTTGGTGGAAAAAAACATGCCTTACTATACATAGTCGTTTTTTGGGGGAGAAAAAAATGCCTTACTATACATGGTCGTTTTTTTATTGGGTGGAAAAAAATGCCTTACTATACATGGTCGTTTTTTTTGGGAGAAAAAAAATGCCTTACTATACATAGTCGTTTTTTTGGGGAGAAAAAAAAAAGCCTTACTATACATGGTCGTTTTTTTTGGGTGGAAAAAAAATGCCTTACTATACATGGTCGGTTTTTTTTGGGTGGAAAAAAACATGCCTTACTATACATGGTCGTTTTTTTATTGGGTGGAAAAAAATGCCTTACTATACATGGTCGTTTTTTTGGGAGAAAAAAAATGCCTTACTATACATAGTCGTTTTTTTGGGTGGAAAAAAAATGCCTTACTATACATGGTCGTTTTTTTTTGGGGTGGAAAAAAAATGCCTTACTATACATGGTCGTTTTTTTTGGAGTGGAAAAAATGCCTTAATATACATAGTCGTTTTTTGGGGGAGAAAAAAAATGCCTTACTATACATGGTCGTTTTTTTTGGGTGGAAGAAAAATGCCTTACTATACATGGTTGTTTTTTTTGGAGTGGAAAAAAATGCCTTACTATACATGGTTGTTTTTTTGGGTGGAAAAAAAAATGCCTTACTATACATGGTCGTTTTTTTTTGGGTGGAAAAAAAATGCCTTACTATACATGGTCGTTTTTTTTTGGGTGGAAAAAAATGCCTTACTATACATGGTCGTTTTTTTGGGGTGGAAAAAAAATGCCTTACTATACATGGTCGTTTTTTTTGGGTGGAAAAAAAATGCCTTACTATACATGGTCGGTTTTTTTTGGGTGGAAAAAAACATGCCTTACTATACATGGTCGTTTTTTTATTGGGTGGAAAAAAATGCCTTACTATACATGGTCGTTTTTTTTGGGAGAAAAAAAATGCCTTACTATACATAGTCGTTTTTTTGGGGAGAAAAAAAAAAGCCTTACTATACATGGTCGTTTTTTTTGGGTGGAAAAAAAATGCCTTACTATACATGGTCGTTTTTTTTTGGGTGGAAAAAAACATGCCTTACTATACATGGTCGTTTTTTTATTGGGTGGAAAAAAATGCCTTACTATACATGGTCGTTTTTTTGGGAGAAAAAAAATGCCTTACTATACATAGTCATTTTTTTGGGGAGAAAAAAAATGCCTTACTATACATAGTCGTTTTTTTGGGTGGAAAAAAAATGCCTTACTATACATGGTCGTTTTTTTTTTGGGTGGAAAAAAAATGCCTTACTATACATGGTCGTTTTTTTTGGAGTGGAAAAAAATGCCTTACTATACATGGTCGTTTTTTTGGGAGAAAAAAAAAGCCTTAATATACATAGTCGTTTTTTGGGGGAGAAAAAAAATGCCTTACTATACATGGTCGTTTTTTTTGGGTGGAAGAAAAATGCCTTACTATACATGGTTGTTTTTTTTGGAGTGGAAAAAAATGCCTTACTATACATGGTTGTTTTTTTGGGTGGAAAAAAAAAATGCCTTACTATACATGGTCGTTTTTTTTTGGGTGGAAAAAAAATGCCTTACTATACATGGTCGTTTTTTTTGCGGTGGAAAAAAAATGCCTTACTATACATGGTCGTTTTTTTTGGGGTGGAAAAAAATGGCTTACTATACATGGTCGTTTTTTTTGGGTGGAAAAAAAATGCCTTACTATACATGGTCGTTTTTTTGGGAGAAAAAAAATGCCTTACTATTCATGGTCGTTTTTTTGGGAGAAAAAAAATGCCTTACTATAATGGTCGTTTTTTTTGGGGAGAAAAAAAATGCCTTGCTATACATGGTCGTTTTTTTGGGAGAAAAAAAATGCCTTACTATTCATGGTCGTTTTTTTGGGAGAAAAAAAATGCCTTACTATTCATGGTCGTTTTTTTGGGAGAAAAAAAATGCCTTACTATACATGGTCTTTTTTTATCATTATTAAAGATGCCTTACTATACATGGTCGTTTTTTAAGGGGAAAAAAAACGCCTTACTATACATGGTCGTTTTTTTTTGGGTGGAAAAAAATGCCTTACTTTTCATGGTCGTTTTTTTTTGGGTGGAAAAAAAATGGCTTACTATACATGGTCGTTTTTTTTTGGGTGGAAAAAAAATGCCTTACTATACATGGTCGTTTTTTTTGGGGTGGAAAAAAACATGCCTTACTATACATGGTCGTTTTTTTATTGGGTGGAAAAAAATGCCTTACTATACATGGTCGTTTTTTTGGGGGAGAAAAAAAAATGCCTTACTATACATGGTCGTTTTTTTTGGGGTGAAAAAAAATGCCTTACTATACATGGTCGTTTTTTTTGGGTGGAAAAAAAATGCCTTACTATACATGGTCGGTTTTTTTTGGGTGGAAAAAAACATGCCTTACTATACATGGTCGTTTTTTTATTGGGTGGAAAAAAATGCCTTACTATACATGGTCGTTTTTTTTGGGAGAAAAAAAATGCCTTACTATACATAGTCGTTTTTTTGGGGAGAAAAAAAAAAGCCTTACTATACATGGTCGTTTTTTTTGGGTGGAAAAAAAATGCCTTACTATACATGGTCGTTTTTTTTTGGGTGGAAAAAAACATGCCTTACTATACATGGTCGTTTTTTTATTGGGTGGAAAAAAATGCCTTACTATACATGGTCGTTTTTTTGGGAGAAAAAAAATGCCTTACTATACATAGTCATTTTTTTGGGGAGAAAAAAAATGCCTTACTATACATAGTCGTTTTTTTGGGTGGAAAAAAAATGCCTTAATATACATGGTCGTTTTTTTTTTGGGTGGAAAAAAAATGCCTTACTATACATGGTCGTTTTTTTTGGAGTGGAAAAAAATGCCTTACTATACATGGTCGTTTTTTTGGGAGAAAAAAAAAGCCTTAATATACATAGTCGTTTTTTGGGGGAGAAAAAAAATGCCTTACTATACATGGTCGTTTTTTTTGGGTGGAAGAAAAATGCCTTACTATACATGGTTGTTTTTTTTGGAGTGGAAAAAAATGCCTTACTATACATGGTTGTTTTTTTGGGTGGAAAAAAAAAATGCCTTACTATACATGGTCGTTTTTTTTTGGGTGGAAAAAAAATGCCTTACTATACATGGTCGTTTTTTTTTGGGTGGAAAAAAATGCCTTACTATACATGGTCGTTTTTTTTGGGTGGAAAAAAAATGCCTTACTATACATGGTCGTTTTTTTTTTGGTGGAAAAAAACATGCCTTACTATACATAGTCGTTTTTTGGGGGAGAAAAAAAATGCCTTACTATACATGGTCGTTTTTTTATTGGGTGGAAAAAAATGCCTTACTATACATGGTCATTTTTTTTGGGAGAAAAAAAATGCCTTACTATACATAGTCGTTTTTTTGGGGAGAAAAAAAAAAGCCTTACTATACATGGTCGTTTTTTTTGGGTGGAAAAAAAATGCCTTACTATACATGGTCGGGTTTTTTTGGGTGGAAAAAAACATGCCTTACTATACATGGTCGTTTTTTTATTGGGTGGAAAAAAATGCCTTACTATACATGGTCGTTTTTTTGGGAGAAAAAAAATGCCTTACTATACATAGTCGTTTTTTTGGGTGGAAAAAAAATGCCTTACTATACATGGTCGTTTTTTTTTGGGGTGGAAAAAAAATGCCTTACTATACATGGTCGTTTTTTTTGGAGTGGAAAAAAATGCCTTAATATACATAGTCGTTTTTTGGGGGAGAAAAAAAATGCCTTACTATACATGGTCGTTTTTTTTGGGTGGAAGAAAAATGCCTTACTATACATGGTTGTTTTTTTTGGAGTGGAAAAAAATGCCTTACTATACATGGTTGTTTTTTTGGGTGGAAAAAAAAATGCCTTACTATACATGGTCGTTTTTTTTTGGGTGGAAAAAAAATGCCTTACTATACATGGTCGTTTTTTTTTTGGGTGGAAAAAACTGCCTTACTATACATGGTCGTTTTTTTTGGGTGGAAAAAAAATGCCTTACTATACATGGTCGTTTTTTTTTTGGTGGAAAAAAACATGCCTTACTATACATAGTCGTTTTTTGGGGGAGAAAAAAATGCCTTACTATACATGGTCGTTTTTTTTTGGGTGGAAAAAAAATGCCTTACTATACATGGTCGTTTTTTTTTTTTGGGTGGAAAAAAAATGCCTTACTATACATGGTCGTTTTTTTTGGAGTGGAAAAAAATGCCTTACTATACATGGTTGTTTTTTTGGGTGGAAAAAAAATGCCTTACTATACATGGTCGTTTTTTTTTTGGGTGGAAAAAAAAAGCCTTAATATACATAGTCGTTTTTTGGGGGAGAAAAAAAATGCCTTACTATACATGGTCGTTTTTTTTGGGTGGAAGAAAAATGCCTTACTATACATGGTCGTTTTTTTTGGGTGGAAAAAAAATGCCTTACTATACATGGTCGTTTTTTTTTGGGTGGAAAAAAAATGCCTTACTATACATGGTCGTTTTTTTTTTGGGTGGAAAAAAACATGCCTTACTATACATGGTCGTTTTTTTATTGGGTGGAAAAAAATGCCTTACTATACATGGTCGTTTTTTTTTGGGAGAAAAAAAATGCCTTACTATACATGGTCGTTTTTTTGGGGGAGAAAAAAAAATGCCTTACTATACATGGTCGGTTTTTTTTGGGTGGAAAAAAAATGCCTTACTATACATGGTCGTTTTTTTTGGGGTGGAAAAAAATGGCTTACTATACATGGTCGTTTTTTTTGGGGTGGAAAAAAATGCCTTACTATACATGGTCGTTTTTTTTGGGTGGAAAAAAAATGCCTTACTATACATGGTCGTTAATTTTTGGGTGGAAAAAAACATGCCTTACTATACATGGTCGTTTTTTTTTGGGTGGAAAAAAACATGCCTTACTATACATGGTCGTTTTTTTATTGGGTGGAAAAAAAATGCCTTACTATACATGGTCGTTTTTTTTGGGAGAAAAAAAATGCCTTACTATACATAGTCATTTTTTTTTTGGGTGGAAAAAAAATGCCTTACTATACATGGTCGTTTTTTTGGGAGAAAAAAAATTCCTTACTATACATAGTCGTTTTTTTGGGGAGAAAAAAATGCCTTACTATACATGGTTGTTTTTTTTGGGGTGGAAAAAAAATGGCTTACTATACATGGTCGGTTTTTTTTGGGTGGAAAAAAATGCCTTACTATACATGGTCGGTTTTTTTTGGGTGGAAAAAAAATGCCTTACTATACATGGTCATTTTCTTTGGGGGTGGAAAAAAATGTCTTACTATACATGGTCGTTTTTTTGGGTGGAAAAAAAATGCCTTACTATACATGGTCGTTTTTTTTTGGGTGGAAAAAAAATGCCTTACTATACATGGTCGGGTTTTTTTGGGTGGAAAAAAATGCCTTACTATACATGGTCGTTTTTTTTGGGTGGAAAAAAAATGCCTTTCTATACATGGTCGTTTTTTTTGGGTGGAAAAAAACATGCCTTACTATACATGGTCGTTTTTTTATTGGGTGGAAAAAAATGCCTTACTATACATGGTCATTTTTTTGGGAGAAAAAAAATGCCTTACTATACATAGTCGTTTTTTTTTTGGGGTGGAAAAAAATGCCTTACTATACATGGTCATTTTTTTGGGAGGAAAAAAATGCCTTACTATACATGGTCGTTTTTTTATTGGGTGGAAAAAAATGCCTTACTATACATGGTAATTTTTCTGGGAGGAAAAAAATGCCTTACTATACATAGTCGTTTTTTTGGTAGGAAAAAAATGCCTTACTATACATGGTCGTTTTTTTATTGGGTGGAAAAAAATGCCTTACTATACATGGTCGTTTTTTTGGGAGAAAAAAAATGCCTTACTATACATAGTCATTTTTTTGGGGTGGAAAAAAAATGCCTTACTATACATGGTCGTTTTTTTTGGAGTGGAAAAAAAATGCCTTACTATACATGGTCGTTTTTTCGGGAGAAAAAACAAAAGCCTTAATATACATAGTCGTTTTTTGGGGGAGAAAAAAAATGCCTTACTATACATGGTCGTTTTTTTTGGGTGGAAGAAAAATGCCTTACTATACATGGTTGTTTTTTTTGGAGTGGAAAAAAATGCCTTACTATACATGGTTGTTTTTTTGGGTGGAAAAAAAAATGCCTTACTATACATGGTCGTTTTTTTTTGGGTGGAAAAAAAATGCCTTACTATACATGGTCGTTTTTTTTGGGTGGAAAAAAAATGCCTTACTATACATGGTCGGTTTTTTTTGGGTGGAAAAAAATGCCTTACTATACATGGTCGTTTTTTTTTTGGGTGGAAAAAAAATGCCTTACTATACATGGTCGTTTTTTTTGGGTGGAAAAAAAATGCCTTACTATACATGGTCGTTTTTTTTTTGGTGGAAAAAAACATGCCTTACTATACATAGTCGTTTTTTGGGGGAGAAAAAAATGCCTTACTATACATGGTCGTTTTTTTATTGGGTGGAAAAAAATGCCTTACTATACATGGTCGTTTTTTTTGGGAGAAAAAAAATGCCTTACTATACATAGTCGTTTTTTTGGGGAGAAAAAAAAAAGCCTTACTATACATGGTCGTTTTTTTTGGGTGGAAAAAAAATGCCTTACTATACATGGTCGGTTTTTTTTGGGTGGAAAAAAACATGCCTTACTATACATGGTCGTTTTTTTATTGGGTGGAAAAAAATGCCTTACTATACATGGTCGTTTTTTTGGGAGAAAAAAAATGCCTTACTATACATAGTCGTTTTTTTGGGTGGAAAAAAAATGCCTTACTATACATGGTCGTTTTTTTTTGGGGTGGAAAAAAAATGCCTTACTATACATGGTCGTTTTTTTTGGAGTGGAAAAAATGCCTTAATATACATAGTCGTTTTTTGGGGGAGAAAAAAAATGCCTTACTATACATGGTCGTTTTTTTTTGGGTGGAAGAAAAATGCCTTACTATACATGGTTGTTTTTTTTGGAGTGGAAAAAAATGCCTTACTATACATGGTTGTTTTTTTGGGTGGAAAAAAAAATGCCTTACTATACATGGTCGTTTTTTTTTGGGTGGAAAAAAAATGCCTTACTATACATGGTCGTTTTTTTTTGGGTGGAAAAAAATGCCTTACTATACATGGTCGTTTTTTTGGGGTGGAAAAAAAATGCCTTACTATACATGGTCGTTTTTTTTTTGGTGGAAAAAAACATGCCTTACTATACATAGTCGTTTTTTGGGGGAGAAAAAAAATGCCTTACTATACATGGTCGTTTTTTTTTGGGTGGAAAAAAAATGCCTTACTATACATGGTCGTTTTTTTTTTGGGGTGGAAAAAAAATGCCTTACTATACATGGTCGTTTTTTTTGGAGTGGAAAAAAATGCCTTACTATACATGGTTGTTTTTTTGGGTGGAAAAAAAATGCCTTACTATACATGGTCGTTTTTTTTTTGGGTGGAAAAAAAAAGCCTTAATATACATAGTCGTTTTTTGGGGGAGAAAAAAAATGCCTTACTATACATGGTCGTTTTTTTTGGGTGGAAGAAAAATGCCTTACTATACATGGTTGTTTTTTTTGGAGTGGAAAAAAATGCCTTACTATACATGGTTGTTTTTTTGGGTGGAAAAAAAAATGCCTTACTATACATGGTCGTTTTTTTTGGAGTGGAAAAAAATGCCTTACTATACATGGTTGTTTTTTTGGGTGGAAAAAAAATGCCTTACTATACATGGTCGTTTTTTTTTTTGGGTGGAAAAAAAATGCCTTACTATACATGGTCGTTTTTTTTTTGGGTGGAAAAAAATGCCTTACTATACATAGTTGTTTTTATGGGGAGAAAAAAAATGCCTTACTATACATGGACGTTTTTTTTGGGTGGAAAAAAAATGCCTTACTATACATGGTCGTTTTTTTGGGTGGAAAAAAAATGCCTTACTTTACATGGTCGTTTTTTTTTTGGGTGGAAAAAAAATGCCTTACTATACATGGTCGTTTTTTTTGGAGTGGAAAAAAATGCCTTACTATACATGGTCGTTTTTTTTTGGGTGGAAAAAAAATGCCTTACTATACATGGTCGTTTTTTTTTGGGTGGAAAAAAATGCCTTACTATACATGGTCGTTTTTTTGGGGTGGAAAAAAAATGCCTTACTATACATGGTCGTTTTTTTTTTGGTGGAAAAAAACATGCCTTACTATACATAGTCGTTTTTTGGGGGAGAAAAAAAATGCCTTACTATACATGGTCGTTTTTTTTTGGGTGGAAAAAAAATGCCTTACTATACATGGTCGTTTTTTTTTTGGGGTGGAAAAAAAATGCCTTACTATACATGGTCGTTTTTTTTGGAGTGGAAAAAAATGCCTTACTATACATGGTTGTTTTTTTGGGTGGAAAAAAAATGCCTTACTATACATGGTCGTTTTTTTTTTGGGTGGAAAAAAAAAGCCTTAATATACATAGTCGTTTTTTGGGGGAGAAAAAAAATGCCTTACTATACATGGTCGTTTTTTTTGGGTGGAAGAAAAATGCCTTACTATACATGGTTGTTTTTTTTGGAGTGGAAAAAAATGCCTTACTATACATGGTTGTTTTTTTGGGTGGAAAAAAAAATGCCTTACTATACATGGTCGTTTTTTTTGGAGTGGAAAAAAATGCCTTACTATACATGGTTGTTTTTTTGGGTGGAAAAAAAATGCCTTACTATACATGGTCGTTTTTTTTTTGGGTGGAAAAAAAATGCCTTACTATACATGGTCGTTTTTTTTTTGGGTGGAAAAAAATGCCTTACTATACATAGTTGTTTTTATGGGGAGAAAAAAAATGCCTTACTATACATGGACGTTTTTTTTGGGTGGAAAAAAAATGCCTTACTATACATGGTCGTTTTTTTGGGTGGAAAAAAAATGCCTTACTTTACATGGTCGTTTTTTTTTTGGGTGGAAAAAAAATGCCTTACTATACATGGTCGTTTTTTTTGGAGTGGAAAAAAATTCCTTACTATACATGGTCGTTTTTTTGGGAGAAAAAAAAAAGCCTTAATATACATAGTCGTTTTTTGGGGGAGAAAAAAAATACCTTACTATACATGGTCGTTTTTTTTGGGTGGAAGAAAAATGCCTTACTATACATGGTCGTTTTTTTTGGGTGGAAAAAAAATGCCTTACTATACATAGTCGTTTTTTTGGGGAGAAAAAAAAAGCCTTACTATACATGGTCGTTTTTTTTGGGTGGAAAAAAAATGCCTTACTATACATGGTCGTTTTTTTGGGGGTGGAAAAAAAATGCCTTACTATACATGGTCTTTTTTTTATCATTATTAAAGATGCCTTACTATACATGGTCGTTTTTTAAGGGAAAAAAAAACGCCTTACTATACATGGTCGTTTTTTGTTGGGTGGAAAAAAATGCCTTACTTTTCATGGTCGTTTTTTTTTGGGTGGAAAAAAAATGGCTTACTATACATGGTCGTTTTTTTTTGGGTGGAAAAAAAATGCCTTACTCTACATGGTCGTTTTTTTTGGGGTGGAAAAAAACATGTCTTACTATACATGGTCGTTTTTTTATTGGGTGGAAAAAAATGCCTTACTATACATGGTCGTTTTTTTTGGGAGAAAAAAAATGCCTTACTATACATGGTCGTTTTTTTGGGGGAGAAAAAAAAATGCCTTACTATACATGGTCGGTTTTTTTTTGGGTGGAAAAAAATGGCTTACTATACATGGTCGTTTTTTTTGGGGTGGAAAAAAATGCCTTAATGGTCGTTTTTTTGGGTGGAAAAAAAATGCCTTACTATACATGGTCGTTTTTTTTTGGGTGGAAAAAAACATGCCTTACTATACATGGTCGTTTTTTTATTGGGTGGAAAAAAATGCCTTACTATACATGGTCGTTTTTTTTGGGAGAAAAAAAATGCCTTACTATACATAGTCGTTTTTTTGGGGAGAAAAAAAAAAGCCTTACTATACATGGTCGTTTTTTTTTGGGTGGAAAAAAACATGCCTTACTATACATGGTCGTTTTTTTATTGGGTGGAAAAAAATGCCTTACTATACATGGTCGTTTTTTTTGGAGTGGAAAAAAATTCCTTACTATACATGGTCGTTTTTTTGGGAGAAAAAAAAAAGCCTTAATATACATAGTCGTTTTTTGGGGGAGAAAAAAAATACCTTACTATACATGGTCGTTTTTTTTGGGTGGAAGAAAAATGCCTTACTATACATGGTCGTTTTTTTTGGGTGGAAAAAAAATGCCTTACTATACATAGTCGTTTTTTTGGGGAGAAAAAAAAAGCCTTACTATACATGGTCGTTTTTTTTGGGTGGAAAAAAAATGCCTTACTATACATGGTCGTTTTTTTGGGGGTGGAAAAAAAATGCCTTACTATACATGGTCTTTTTTTTATCATTATTAAAGATGCCTTACTATACATGGTCGTTTTTTAAGGGAAAAAAAAACGCCTTACTATACATGGTCGTTTTTTTTTGGGTGGAAAAAAATGCCTTACTTTTCATGGTCGTTTTTTTTTGGGTGGAAAAAAAATGGCTTACTATACATGGTCGTTTTTTTTTGGGTGGAAAAAAAATGCCTTACTCTACATGGTCGTTTTTTTTGGGGTGGAAAAAAACATGCCTTACTATACATGGTCGTTTTTTTATTGGGTGGAAAAAAATGCCTTACTATACATGGTCTTTTTTTTTTGGGAGAAAAAAAATGCCTTACTATACATGGTCGTTTTTTGGGGGGAGAAAAAAAAATGCCTTACTATACATGGTCGTTTTTTTTTGGGTGGAAAAAAATGGCTTACTATACATGGTCGTTTTTTTTGGGGTGGAAAAAAATGCCTTAATGGTCGTTTTTTTTGGGTGGAAAAAAAATGCCTTACTATACATGGTCGTTTTTTTTGGGGTGGAAAAAAAATGCCTTACTATTCATGGTCGTTTTTTTGGGAGGAAAAAAATGCCTTACTATACATAGTCGTTTTTTTGGGGAGAAAAAAAATGCCTTACTATACATGGTCGTTTTTTTTTGGGTGGAAAAAAATGCCTTACTATACATGGTCGTTTTTTTTTGGGTGGAAAAAAAATGGCTTACTATACATGGTCGGTTTTTTTTGGGTGGAAAAAAAATGCCTTACTATACATGGTCGTTTTTTTTGGGGTGGAAAAAAACATGCCTTACTATACATGGTCGTTTTTTTATTGGGTGGAAAAAAATGCCTTACTATACATGGTCGTTTTTTTTTGGGAGAAAAAAAATGCCTTGCTATACATGGTCGTTTTTTTGGGGGAGAAAAAAAAATGCCTTACTATACATGGTCGGTTTTTTTGGGGTGGAAAAAAAATGCCTTACTATACATGGTCGTTTTTTTTGGGGTGGAAAAAAATGGCTTACTATACATGGTCGTTTTTTTTGGGGTGGAAAAAAATGCCTTACTATACATGGTCGTTTTTTTTGGGTGGAAAAAAAATGCCTTACTATACATGGTTGTTTTTTTTTGGGTGGAAAAAAACATGCCTTACTATACATGGTCGTTTTTTTATTGGGTGGAAAAAAAATGCCTTACTATACATGGTCGTTTTTTTTGGGAGAAAAAAAATGCCTTACTATACATAGTCATTTTTTTTTTGGGTGGAAAAAAAATGCCTTACTATACATGGTCGTTTTTTTGGGAGAAAAAAAAATCCTTACTATACATAGTCGTTTTTTTGGGGAGAAAAAAATGCCTTACTATACATGGTTGTTTTTTTGGGGGTGGAAAAAAAATGGCTTACTATACATGGTCGGTTTTTTTTGGGTGGAAAAAAATGCCTTACTATACATGGTCGGTTTTTTTTGGGTGGAAAAAAAATGCCTTACTATACATGGTCATTTTCTTTGGGGGTGGAAAAAAATGTCTTACTATACATGGTCGTTTTTTTGGGTGGAAAAAAAAATGCCTTACTATACATGGTCGTTTTTTTTTGGGTGGAAAAAAAATGCCTTACTATACATGGTCGGTTTTTTTTGGGTGGAAAAAAATGCCTTACTATACATGGTCGTTTTTTTTGGGTGGAAAAAAAATGCCTTTCTATACATGGTCGTTTTTTTTGGGTGGAAAAAAACATGCCTTACTATACATGGTCGTTTTTTTATTGGGTGGAAAAAAATGCCTTACTATACATGGTCATTTTTTTGGGAGAAAAAAAATGCCTTACTATACATAGTCGTTTTTTTTTTGGGGTGGAAAAAAATGGCTTACTATACATGGTCGTTTTTTTTTGGGTGGAAAAAAAATGCCTTACTATACATGGTTGTTTTTTTGGGGTGGAAAAAAAATGGCTTACTATACATGGTCGGTTTTTTTTGGGTGGAAAAAAATGCCTTACTATACATGGTCGGTTTTTTTTGGGTGGAAAAAAAATGCCTTACTATACATGGTCAAAAATGCGTTACTATACATTGTCGTTTTTTTTGGGGTGGAAAAAAACATGCCTTACTATACATGGTCGTTTTTTTATTGGGTGGAAAAAAATGCCTTACTATACATGGTCGTTTTTTTTGGGAGAAAAAAAATGCCTTACTATACATGGTCGTTTTTTTGGGGGAGAAAAAAAAATGCCTTACTATACATGGTCGTTTTTTTTTGGGTGGAAAAAAATGGCTTACTATACATGGTCGTTTTTTTTGGGGTGGAAAAAAATGCCTTAATGGTCGTTTTTTTTGGGTGGAAAAAAATGCCTTACTATACATGGTCGTTTTTTTTTGGGTGGAAAAAAACATGCCTTACTATACATGGTCGTTTTTTTATTGGGTGGAAAAAAATGCCTTACTATACATGGTCGTTTTTTTTGGGAGAAAAAAATGCCTTGCTATACATAGTCGTTTTTTTGGGGAGAAAAAAAAAAGCCTTACTATACATGGTCATTTTTTTTGGGTGGAAAAAAAATGCCTTACTATACATGGTCGTTTTTTTTGGGGTGGAAAAAAAATGCCTTACTATTCATGGTCGTTTTTTTGGGAGAAAAAAAATGCCTTACTATACATAGTCGTTTTTTTGGGGAGAAAAAAAATGCCTTACTATACATGGTCGTTTTTTTTTGGGTGGAAAAAAATGCCTTACTATACATGGTCGTTTTTTTTTGGGTGGAAAAAAAATGGCTTACTATACATGGTCGTTTTTTTTTGGGTGGAAAAAAAATGCCTTACTATACATGGTTGTTTTTTTGGGGTGGAAAAAAAATGGCTTACTATACATGGTCGGTTTTTTTTGGGTGGAAAAAAATGCCTTACTATACATGGTCGTTTTTTTTTGGGTGGAAAAAAAATGCCTTACTATACATGGTCGGTTTTTTTTGGGTGGAAAAAAATGCCTTACTATACATGGTCGTTTTTTTTGGGTGGAAAAAAAATGCCTTTCTATACATGGTCGTTTTTTTTGGGTGGAAAAAAACATGCCTTAATATACATGGTCGTTTTTTTATTGGGTGGAAAAAAATGCCTTACTATACATGGTCATTTTTTTGGGAGAAAAAAAATGCCTTACTATACATAGTCGTTTTTTTTTTGGGGTGGAAAAAAATGCCTTACTATACATGGTCATTTTTTTGGGAGGAAAAAAATGCCTTACTATACATGGTTGTTTTTTTATTGGGTGGAAAAAAATGCCTTACTATACATGGTAATTTTTCTGGGAGGAAAAAAATGCCTTACTATACATAGTCGTTTTTTTGGTAGGAAAAAAATGCCTTACTATACATGGTCGTTTTTTTATTGGGTGGAAAAAAATGCCTTACTATACATGGTCGTTTTTTTGGGAGAAAAAAAATGCCTTACTATACATAGTCATTTTTTTGGGGAGAAAAAAAATGCCTTACTATACATAGTCGTTTTTTTGGGTGGAAAAAAAATGCCTTACTATACATGGTCGTTTTTTTTTTGGGTGGAAAAAAAATGCCTTACTATACATGGTCGTTTTTTTTGGAGTGGAAAAAAATGCCTTACTATACATGGTCGTTTTTTTGGGAGAAAAAAAAAAGCCTTAATATACATAGTCGTTTTTTGGGGGAGAAAAAAAATGCCTTACTATACATGGTCGTTTTTTTTGGGTGGAAGAAAAATGCCTTACTATACATGGTTGTTTTTTTTGGAGTGGAAAAAAATGCCTTACTATACATGGTTGTTTTTTTGGGTGGAAAAAAAAATGCCTTAATATACATGGTCGTTTTTTTTTGGGTGGAAAAAAAATGCCTTACTATACATGGTCGTTTTTTTTTGGGTGGAAAAAAATGCCTTACTATACATGGTCATTTTTTTGGGTGGAAAAAAAATGCCTTACTATACATGGTCGGGGTTTTTTTGGTGGAAAAAAACATGCCTTACTATACATAGTCGTTTTTTGGGGGAGAAAAAAAATGCCTTACTATACATGGTCGTTTTTTTTGGGGTGGAAAAAAAATGCCTTACTATACATGGTCGTTTTTTTTTGGGTGGAAAAAAAATGCCTTACTATACATGGTCGTTTTTTTGGGAGAAAAAAAATTCCTTACTATACATAGTCGTTTTTTTGGGGAGAAAAAAATGCCTTACTATACATGGTTGTTTTTTTTGGGGTGGAAAAAAATGGCTTACTATACATGGTCGGTTTTTTTTGGGTGGAAAAAAATGCCTTACTATACATGGTCGTTTTTTTTTGGGTGGAAAAAAAATGCCTTACTATACATGGTCATTTTCTTTGGGGGTGGAAAAAAATGCCTTACTATACATGGTCGTTTTTTTGGGTGGAAAAAAAATGCCTTACTATACATGGTCGTTTTTTTTTGGGTGGAAAAAAAATGCCTTACTCTACATGGTCGGTTTTTTTTGGGTGGAAAAAAATGCCTTACTATACATGGTCGTTTTTTTTGGGTGGAAAAAAAATGCCTTACTATACATGGTCGTTTTTTTTGGGTGGAAAAAAACATGCCTTACTATACATGGTCGTTTTTTTATTGGGTGGAAAAAAATGCCTTACTATACATGGTCATTTTTTTGGGAGAAAAAAAATGCCTTACTATACATAGTCGTTTTTTTTTTTGGGGTGGAAAAAAATGCCTTACTATACATGGTCATTTTTTTGGGAGGAAAAAAATGCCTTACTATACATGGTCGTTTTTTTATTGGGTGGAAAAAAATGCCTTACTATACATGGTCGTTTTTTTGGGAGAAAAAAAATGCCTTACTATACATAGTCGTTTTTTTTTTTTGGGTGGAAAAAAATGCCTTACTATACATGGTAATTTTTCTGGGAGGAAAAAAATGCCTTACTATACATAGTCGTTTTTTTGGTAGGAAAAAAATGCCTTACTATACATGGTCGTTTTTTTATTGGGTTGAAAAAAATGCCTTACTATACATGGTCATTTTTTTGGGAGAAAAAAAATGCCTTACTATACATAGTCGTTTTTTTTTTTGGGGTGGAAAAAAATGCCTTACTATACATGGTCATTTTTTTGGGAGGAAAAAAATGCCTTACTATACATGGTCGTTTTTTTATTGGGTGGAAAAAAATGCCTTACTATACATGGTCGTTTTTTTGGGAGAAAAAAAATGCCTTACTATACATAGTCGTTTTTTTTTGGGGGGTGGAAAAAAATGCCTTACTATACATGGTAATTTTTCTGGGAGGAAAAAAATGCCTTACTATACATAGTCGTTTTTTTGGTAGGAAAAAAATGCCTTACTATACATGGTCGTTTTTTTGGGTGGAAAAAAAATGCCTTACTATACATGGTCGTTTTTTTTTTGGGTGGAAAAAAAATGCCTTACTATACATGGTCGTTTTTTTTGGAGTGGAAAAAAATGCCTTACTATACATGGTCGTTTTTTTGGGGAGAAAAAAAATGCCTTACTATACATAGTCGTTTTTTTGGGTGGAAAAAAAATGCCTTACTATACATGGTCGTTTTTTTTTTGGGTGGAAAAAAAATGCCTTACTATACATGGTCGTTTTTTTTGGAGTGGAAAAAAATGCCTTACTATACATGGTCGTTTTTTTGGGAGAAAAAAAAAAGCCTTAATATACATAGTCGTTTTTTGGGGGAGAAAAAAAATGCCTTACTATACATGGTCGTTTTTTTGGGGTGGAAGAAAAATGCCTTACTATACATGGTTGTTTTTTTTGGAGTGGAAAAAAATGCCTTACTATACATGGTTGTTTTTTTGGGTGGAAAAAAAAATGCCTTACTATACATGGTCGTTTTTTTTTGGGTGGAAAAAAAATGCCATACTATACATGGTCGTTTTTTTTTTGGGTGGAAAAAAATGCCTTACTATACATGGTCGTTTTTTTTGGGTGGAAAAAAAATGCCTTACTATACATGGTCGGTTTTTTTTGGTGGAAAAAAACATGCCTTACTATACATAGTCGTTTTTTGGGGGAGAAAAAAAATGCCTTACTATACATGGTCGGTTTTTTTTTGGGTGGAAAAAAAATGCCTTACTATACATGGTCGTTTTTTTTGGGGTGGAAAAAAATGCCTTACTATACATGGTCGTTTTTTTTTTGGGTGGAAAAAAAATGCCTTACTATACATGGTCGGTTTTTTTTGGGTGGAAAAAAATGCCTTACTATACATAGTCATTTTTTTGGGGAGAAAAAAAATGCCTTACTATACATAGTCGTTTTTTTGGGTGGAAAAAAAATGCCTTACTATACATGGTCGTTTTTTTTTTTGGGTGGAAAAAAAATGCCTTACTATACATGGTCGTTTTTTTTGGAGTGGAAAAAAATGCCTTACTATACATGGTCGTTTTTTTGGGAGAAAAAAAAAAAGCCTTAATATACATAGTCGTTTTTTGGGGGAGAAAAAAAATGCCTTACTATACATGGTCGTTTTTTTGGGGTGGAAGAAAAATGCCTTACTATACATGGTTGTTTTTTTTGGAGTGGAAAAAAATGCCTTACTATACATGGTTGTTTTTTTGGGTGGAAAAAAAAATGCCTTACTATACATGGTCGTTTTTTTTTGGGTGGAAAAAAAATGCCTTACTATACATGGTCGT
The DNA here is from genome assembly GCF_051991245.1 of Festucalex cinctus. NCBI lineage: Eukaryota > Metazoa > Chordata > Actinopteri > Syngnathiformes > Syngnathidae > Festucalex > Festucalex cinctus. The sequence continues at coordinate 8,382,444 of NC_135431.1, read as the reverse complement.
TTTTTTTTGGGTGGAAAAAAATGCCTTACTATACATGGTCGTTTTTTTTGGGTGGAAAAAAAATGCCTTACTATACATGGTCGGGTTTTTTTGGTGGAAAAAAAACATGCCTTACTATACATAGTCGTTTTTTGGGGGAGAAAAAAAATGCCTTACTATACATGGTCGTTTTTTTTTGGGTGGAAAAAAAATGCCTTACTATACATGGTCGTTTTTTTTGGGGTGGAAAAAAATGCCTTACTATACATGGTCGTTTTTTTTTGGGTGGAAAAAAAATGCCTTACTATACATGGTCGGTTTTTTTTGGGTGGAAAAAAATGCCTTACTATACATGGTCGTTTTTTTTGGGTGGAAAAAAAATGCCTTACTATACATGGTCGTTTTTTTGGGGTGGAAAAAAACATGCCTTACTATACATGGTCGTTTTTTTATTGGGTGGAAAAAAATGCCTTACTATACATGGTCATTTTTTTGGGAGAAAAAAAATGCCTTACTATACATAGTCGTTTTTTTTTTGGGGTGGAAAAAAATGCCTTACTATACATGGTCATTTTTTTGGGAGGAAAAAAAATGCCTTACTATACATGGTCGTTTTTTTATTGGGTGGAAAAAAATGCCTTACTATACATAGTCGTTTTTTTGGGAGAAAAAAAATGCCTTACTATACATAGTCGGTTTTTTTTTCCGGTGGAAAAAAATGCCTTACTATACATGGTAATTTTTCTGGGAGGAAAAAAATGCCTTACTATACATAGTCGTTTTTTTGGTAGGAAAAAAATGCCTTACTATACATGGTCGTTTTTTTATTGGGTGGAAAAAAATGCCTTACTATACATGGTCGTTTTTTTGGGAGAAAAAAAATGCCTTACGATACATAGTCATTTTTTTGGGGAGAAAAAAAATGCCTTACTATACATAGTCGTTTTTTTGGGTGGAAAAAAAATGCCTTACTATACATGGTCGTTTTTTTTTTGGGTGAAAAAAAAATGCCTTACTATAGATGGTCGTTTTTTTTGGAGTGGAAAAAAATGCCTTACTATACATGGTCGTTTTTTTGGGAGAAAAAAAAAAGCCTTAATATACATAGTCGTTTTTTGGGGGAGAAAAAAAATGCCTTACTATACATGGTCGTTTTTTTTGGGTGGAAGAAAAATGCCTTACTATACATGGTTGTTTTTTTTGGAGTGGAAAAAAATGCCTTACTATACATGGTTGTTTTTTTGGGTGGAAAAAAAAATGCCTTACTATACATGGTCGTTTTTTTTTGGGTGGAAAAAAAATGCCTTACTATACATGGTCGTTTTTTTTTGGGTGGAAAAAAATGCCTTACTATACATGGTCGTTTTTTTTGGGTGGAAAAAAAATGCCTTACTATACATGGTCGGTTTTTTTTTGGTGGAAAAAAACATGCCTTACTATACATAGTCGTTTTTTGGGGGAGAAAAAAAATGCCTTACTATACATGGTCGTTTTTTTTTGGGTGGAAAAAAAATGCCTTACTATACATGGTCGTTTTTTTTGGGTGGAAGAAAAATGCCTTACTATACATGGTTGTTTTTTTTGGAGTGGAAAAAAATGCCTTACTATACATGGTTGTTTTTTTGGGTGGAAAAAAAAATGCCTTACTATACATGGTCGTTTTTTTTTGGGTGGAAAAAAAATGCCTTACTATACATGGTCGTTTTTTTTTGGGTGGAAAAAAATGCCTTACTATACATGGTCGTTTTTTTTGGGTGGAAAAAAAATGCCTTACTATACATGGTCGGTTTTTTTTTGGTGGAAAAAAACATGCCTTACTATACATAGTCGTTTTTTGGGGGAGAAAAAAAATGCCTTACTATACATGGTCGTTTTTTTTTGGGTGGAAAAAAATGCCTTACTATACATGGTCGTTTTTTTTTTTGGGTGGAAAAAAAATGCCTTACTATACATGGTCGTTTTTTTTTTGGGTGGAAAAAAAATGCCTTACTATACATGGTCGTTTTTTTTGGGGTGGAAAAAAAATGCCTTACTATTCATGGTCGTTTTTTTGGGAGAAAAAAAATGCCTTACTATACATAGTCGTTTTTTTGGGGAGAAAAAAAATGCCTTACTATACATGGTCGTTTTTTTTTGGGTGGAAAAAAATGCCTTACTATACATGGTCGTTTTTTTTGGGGTGGAAAAAAACATGCCTTACTATACATGGTCGTTTTTTTTGGGAGAAAAAAAATGCCTTACTATACATGGTCGTTTTTTTGGGGGAGAAAAAAAAATGCCTTACTATACATGGTCGTTTTTTTTTGGGTGGAAAAAAATGGCTTACTATACATGGTCGTTTTTTTGGGGGTGGAAAAAAATGCCTTAATGGTCGTTTTTTTTGGGTGGAAAAAAAATGCCTTACTATACATGGTCGTTTTTTTTTGGGTGGAAAAAAACATGCCTTACTATACATGGTCGTTTTTTTATTGGGTGGAAAAAAATGCCTTACTATACATGGTCGTTTTTTTTGGGAGAAAAAAAATGCCTTACTATACATAGTCGTTTTTTTGGGGAGAAAAAAAAAAGCCTTACTATACATGGTCGTTTTTTTTGGGTGGAAAAAAAATGCCTTACTATACATGGTGGTTTTTTTTTGGGGTGGAAAAAAAATGCCTTACTATTCATGGTCGTTTTTTTGGGAGAAAAAAAATGCCTTACTATACATAGTCGTTTTTTTGGGGAGAAAAAAAATGCCTTACTATACATGGTCGTTTTTTTTTGGGTGGAAAAAAATGCCTTACTATACATGGTCGTTTTTTTTGGGGTGGAAAAAAAATGGCTTACTATACATGGTCGTTTTTTTTTGGGTGGAAAAAAAATGCCTTACTATACATGGTCGTTTTTTTTGGGGTGGAAAAAAACATGCCTTACTATACATGGTCGTTTTTTTATTGGGTGGAAAAAAATGCCTTACTATACATGGTCGTTTTTTTTTGGGAGAAAAAAAATGCCTTACTATACATGGTCGTTTTTTTGGGGGAGAAAAAAAAATGCCTTACTATACATGGTCGGTTTTTTTTGGGTGGAAAAAAAATGCCTTACTATACATGGTCGTTTTTTTTGGGGTGGAAAAAAATGGCTTACTATACATGGTCGTTTTTTTTGGGGTGGAAAAAAATGCCTTACTATACATGGTCGTTTTTTTTGGGTGGAAAAAAAATGCCTTACTATACATGGTCGTTTTTTTTTGGGTGGAAAAAAACATGCCTTACTATACATGGTCGTTTTTTTATTGGGTGGAAAAAAAATGCCTTACTATACATGGTCGTTTTTTTTGGGAGAAAAAAAACGCCTTACTATACATAGTCATTTTTTTTTTTGGGTGGAAAAAAAATGCCTTACTATACATGGTCGTTTTTTTGGGAGAAAAAAAATTCCTTACTATACATAGTCGTTTTTTTGGGGAGAAAAAAATGCCTTACTATACATGGTTGTTTTTTTTGGGGTGGAAAAAAAATGGCTTACTATACATGGTCGGTTTTTTTTGGGTGGAAAAAAATGCCTTACTATACATGGTCGGTTTTTTTTGGGTGGAAAAAAAATGCCTTACTATACATGGTCATTTTCTTTGGGGGTGGAAAAAAATGTCTTACTATACATGGTCGTTTTTTTGGGTGGAAAAAAAATGCCTTACTATACATGGTCGTTTTTTTTTGGGTGGAAAAAAAATGCCTTACTATACATGGTCGGTTTTTTTTGGGTGGAAAAAAATGCCTTACTATACATGGTCGTTTTTTTTGGGTGGAAAAAAAATGCCTTTCTATACATGGTCGTTTTTTTTGGGTGGAAAAAAACATGCCTTACTATACATGGTCGTTTTTTTATTGGGTGGAAAAAAATGCCTTACTATACATGGTCATTTTTTTGGGAGAAAAAAAATGCCTTACTATACATAGTCGTTTTTTTTTTGGGGTGGAAAAAAATGCCTTACTATACATGGTCATTTTTTTGGGAGGAAAAAAATGCCTTACTATACATGGTCGTTTTTTTATTAGGTGGAAAAAAATGCCTTACTATACATGGTAATTTTTCTGGGAGGAAAAAAATGCCTTACTATACATAGTCGTTTTTTTGGTAGGAAAAAAATGCCTTACTATACATGGTCGTTTTTTTATTGGGTGGAAAAAAATGCCTTACTATACATGGTCGTTTTTTTGGGGGAGAAAAAAATGCCTTACTATACATAGTCATTTTTTTGGGGAGAAAAAAAATGCCTTACTATACATAGTCGTTTTTTTGGGTGGAAAAAAAATGCCTTACTATACATGGTCGGTTTTTTTTTGGGTGGAAAAAAAATGCCTTACTATACATGGTCGTTTTTTTTGGAGTGGAAAAAAATGCCTTACTAAACATGGTCGTTTTTTTGGGAGAAAAAAAAAGCCTTTATATACATAGTCGTTTTTTGGGGGAGAAAAAAAATGCCTTACTATACATGGTCGTTTTTTTTGGGTGGAAGAAAAATGCCTTACTATACATGGTCATTTTTTTGGGAGGAAAAAAAATGCCTTACTATACATGGTCGTTTTTTTATTGGGTGGAAAAAAATGCCTTACTATACATAGTCGTTTTTTTGGGAGAAAAAAATGCCTTACTATACATAGTCGGTTTTTTTTTCCGGTGGAAAAAAATGCCTTACTATACATGGTAATTTTTCTGGGAGGAAAAAAATGCCTTACTATACATAGTCGTTTTTTTGGTAGGAAAAAAATGCCTTACTATACATGGTCGTTTTTTTATTGGGTGGAAAAAAATGCCTTACTATACATGGTCGTTTTTTTGGGAGAAAAAAAATGCCTTACGATACATAGTCATTTTTTTGGGGAGAAAAAAAATGCCTTACTATACATAGTCGTTTTTTTGGGTGGAAAAAAAATGCCTTACTATACATGGTCGTTTTTTTTTTGGGTGAAAAAAAAATGCCTTACTATAAATGGTCGTTTTTTTTGGAGTGGAAAAAAATGCCTTACTATACATGGTCGTTTTTTTGGGAGAAAAAAAAAAGCCTTAATATACATAGTCGTTTTTTGGGGGAGAAAAAAAATGCCTTACTATACATGGTCGTTTTTTTTGGGTGGAAGAAAAATGCCTTACTATACATGGTTGTTTTTTTTGGAGTGGAAAAAAATGCCTTACTATACATGGTTGTTTTTTTGGGTGGAAAAAAAAATGCCTTACTATACATGGTCGTTTTTTTTTGGGTGGAAAAAAAATGCCTTACTATACATGGTCGTTTTTTTTTGGGTGGAAAAAAATGCCTTACTATACATGGTCGTTTTTTTTGGGTGGAAAAAAAATGCCTTACTATACATGGTCGGTTTTTTTTTGGTGGAAAAAAACATGCCTTACTATACATAGTCGTTTTTTGGGGGAGAAAAAAAATGCCTTACTATACATGGTCGTTTTTTTTTGGGTGGAAAAAAATGCCTTACTATACATGGTCGTTTTTTTTTTTGGGTGGAAAAAAAATGCCTTACTATACATGGTCGTTTTTTTTTTGGGTGGAAAAAAAATGCCTTACTATACATGGTCGTTTTTTTTGGGGTGGAAAAAAAATGCCTTACTATTCATGGTCGTTTTTTTGGGAGAAAAAAAATGCCTTACTATACATAGTCGTTTTTTTGGGGAGAAAAAAAATGCCTTACTATACATGGTCGTTTTTTTTTGGGTGGAAAAAAATGCCTTACTATACATGGTCGTTTTTTTTGGGGTGGAAAAAAACATGCCTTACTATACATGGTCGTTTTTTTTGGGAGAAAAAAAATGCCTTACTATACATGGTCGTTTTTTTGGGGGAGAAAAAAAAATGCCTTACTATACATGGTCGTTTTTTTTTGGGTGGAAAAAAATGGCTTACTATACATGGTCGTTTTTTTGGGGGTGGAAAAAAATGCCTTAATGGTCGTTTTTTTTGGGTGGAAAAAAAATGCCTTACTATACATGGTCGTTTTTTTTTGGGTGGAAAAAAACATGCCTTACTATACATGGTCGTTTTTTTATTGGGTGGAAAAAAATGCCTTACTATACATGGTCGTTTTTTTTGGGAGAAAAAAAATGCCTTACTATACATAGTCGTTTTTTTGGGGAGAAAAAAAAAAGCCTTACTATACATGGTCGTTTTTTTTGGGTGGAAAAAAAATGCCTTACTATACATGGTCGTTTTTTTTGGGGTGGAAAAAAAATGCCTTACTATTCATGGTCGTTTTTTTGGGAGAAAAAAAATGCCTTACTATACATAGTCGTTTTTTTGGGGAGAAAAAAAATGCCTTACTATACATGGTCGTTTTTTTTTGGGTGGAAAAAAATGCCTTACTATACATGGTCGTTTTTTTTGGGGTGGAAAAAAAATGGCTTACTATACATGGTCGTTTTTTTTTGGGTGGAAAAAAAATGCCTTACTATACATGGTCGTTTTTTTTGGGGTGGAAAAAAACATGCCTTACTATACATGGTCGTTTTTTTATTGGGTGGAAAAAAATGCCTTACTATACATGGTCGTTTTTTTTTGGGAGAAAAAAAATGCCTTACTATACATGGTCGTTTTTTTGGGGGAGAAAAAAAAATGCCTTACTATACATGGTCGGTTTTTTTTGGGTGGAAAAAAAATGCCTTACTATACATGGTCGTTTTTTTTGGGGTGGAAAAAAATGGCTTACTATACATGGTCGTTTTTTTTGGGGTGGAAAAAAATGCCTTACTATACATGGTCGTTTTTTTTGGGTGGAAAAAAAATGCCTTACTATACATGGTCGTTTTTTTTTGGGTGGAAAAAAACATGCCTTACTATACATGGTCGTTTTTTTATTGGGTGGAAAAAAAATGCCTTACTATACATGGTCGTTTTTTTTGGGAGAAAAAAAATGCCTTACTATACATAGTCTTTTTTTTTTTTGGGTGGAAAAAAAATGCCTTACTATACATGGTCGTTTTTTTGGGAGAAAAAAAATTCCTTACTATACATAGTCGTTTTTTTGGGGAGAAAAAAATGCCTTACTATACATGGTTGTTTTTTTTGGGGTGGAAAAAAAATGGCTTACTATACATGGTCGGTTTTTTTTGGGTGGAAAAAAATGCATTACTATACATGGTCGGTTTTTTTTGGGTGGAAAAAAAATGCCTTACTATACATGGTCATTTTCTTTGGGGGTGGAAAAAAATGTCTTACTATACATGGTCGTTTTTTTGGGTGGAAAAAAAATGCCTTACTATACATGGTCGTTTTTTTTTGGGTGGAAAAAAAATGCCTTACTATACATGGTCGGTTTTTTTTGGGTGGAAAAAAATGCCTTACTATACATGGTCGTTTTTTTTGGGTGGAAAAAAAATGCCTTTCTATACATGGTCGTTTTTTTTGGGTGGAAAAAAACATGCCTTACTATACATGGTCGGTTTTTTTTGGGTGGAAAAAAATGCCTTACTATACATGGTCGGTTTTTTTTGGGTGGAAAAAAAATGCCTTACTATACATGGTCATTTTCTTTGGGGGTGGAAAAAAATGTCTTACTATACATGGTCGTTTTTTTGGGTGGAAAAAAAATGCCTTACTATACATGGTCGGTTTTTTTTTGGTGGAAAAAAACATGCCTTACTATACATAGTCGTTTTTTGGGGGAGAAAAAAAATGCCTTACTATACATGGTCGTTTTTTTTTGGGTGGAAAAAAATGCCTTACTATACATGGTCGTTTTTTTTTTTGGGTGGAAAAAAAATGCCTTACTATACATGGTCGTTTTTTTTTTGGGTGGAAAAAAAATGCCTTACTATACATGGTCGTTTTTTTTGGGGTGGAAAAAAAATGCCTTACTATTCATGGTCGTTTTTTTGGGAGAAAAAAAATGCCTTACTATACATAGTCGTTTTTTTGGGGAGAAAAAAAATGCCTTACTATACATGGTCGTTTTTTTTTGGGTGGAAAAAAATGCCTTACTATACATGGTCGTTTTTTTTGGGGTGGAAAAAAACATGCCTTACTATACATGGTCGTTTTTTTTGGGAGAAAAAAAATGCCTTACTATACATGGTCGTTTTTTTGGGGGAGAAAAAAAAATGCCTTACTATACATGGTCGTTTTTTTTTGGGTGGAAAAAAATGGCTTACTATACATGGTCGTTTTTTTGGGGGTGGAAAAAAATGCCTTAATGGTCGTTTTTTTTGGGTGGAAAAAAAATGCCTTACTATACATGGTCGTTTTTTTTTGGGTGGAAAAAAACATGCCTTACTATACATGGTCGTTTTTTTATTGGGTGGAAAAAAATGCCTTACTATACATGGTCGTTTTTTTTGGGAGAAAAAAAATGCCTTACTATACATAGTCGTTTTTTTGGGGAGAAAAAAAATGCCTTACTATACATGGTCGTTTTTTTTTGGGTGGAAAAAAATGCCTTACTATACATGGTCGTTTTTTTTGGGGTGGAAAAAAAATGGCTTACTATACATGGTCGTTTTTTTTTGGGTGGAAAAAAAATGCCTTACTATACATGGTCGTTTTTTTTGGGGTGGAAAAAAACATGCCTTACTATACATGGTCGTTTTTTTATTGGGTGGAAAAAAATGCCTTACTATACATGGTCGTTTTTTTTTGGGAGAAAAAAAATGCCTTACTATACATGGTCGTTTTTTTGGGGGAGAAAAAAAAATGCCTTACTATACATGGTCGGTTTTTTTTGGGTGGAAAAAAAATGCCTTACTATACATGGTCGTTTTTTTTGGGGTGGAAAAAAATGGCTTACTATACATGGTCGTTTTTTTTGGGGTGGAAAAAAATGCCTTACTATACATGGTCGTTTTTTTTGGGTGGAAAAAAAATGCCTTACTATACATGGTCGTTTTTTTTTGGGTGGAAAAAAACATGCCTTACTATACATGGTCGTTTTTTTATTGGGTGGAAAAAAAATGCCTTACTATACATGGTCGTTTTTTTTGGGAGAAAAAAAATGCCTTACTATACATAGTCTTTTTTTTTTTTGGGTGGAAAAAAAATGCCTTACTATACATGGTCGTTTTTTTGGGAGAAAAAAAATTCCTTACTATACATAGTCGTTTTTTTGGGGAGAAAAAAATGCCTTACTATACATGGTTGTTTTTTTTGGGGTGGAAAAAAAATGGCTTACTATACATGGTCGGTTTTTTTTGGGTGGAAAAAAATGCCTTACTATACATGGTCGGTTTTTTTTGGGTGGAAAAAAAATGCCTTACTATACATGGTCATTTTCTTTGGGGGTGGAAAAAAATGTCTTACTATACATGGTCGTTTTTTTGGGTGGAAAAAAAATGCCTTACTATACATGGTCGTTTTTTTTTGGGTGGAAAAAAAATGCCTTACTATACATGGTCGGTTTTTTTTGGGTGGAAAAAAATGCCTTACTATACATGGTCGTTTTTTTTGGGTGGAAAAAAAATGCCTTTCTATACATGGTCGTTTTTTTTGGGTGGAAAAAAACATGCCTTACTATACATGGTCGTTTTTTTATTGGGTGGAAAAAAATGCCTTACTATACATGGTCATTTTTTTGGGAGAAAAAAAATGCCTTACTATACATAGTTGTTTTTTTTTTGGGGTGGAAAAAAATGCCTTACTATACATGGTCATTTTTTTGGGAGGAAAAAAATGCCTTACTATACATGGTCGTTTTTTTATTAGGTGGAAAAAAATGCCTTACTATACATGGTAATTTTTCTGGGAGGAAAAAAATGCCTTACTATACATAGTCGTTTTTTTGGTAGGAAAAAAATGCCTTACTATACATGGTCGTTTTTTTATTGGGTGGAAAAAAATGCCTTACTATACATGGTCGTTTTTTTGGGGGAGAAAAAAATGCCTTACTATACATAGTCATTTTTTTGGGGAGAAAAAAAATGCCTTACTATACATAGTCGTTTTTTTGGGTGGAAAAAAAATGCCTTACTATACATGGTCGGTTTTTTTTTGGGTGGAAAAAAAATGCCTTACTATACATGGTCGTTTTTTTTGGAGTGGAAAAAAATGCCTTACTAAACATGGTCGTTTTTTTGGGAGAAAAAAAAAAGCCTTAATATACATAGTCGTTTTTTGGGGGAGAAAAAAAATGCCTTACTATACATGGTCGTTTTTTTTGGGTGGAAGAAAAATGCCTTACTATACATGGTTGTTTTTTTTGGAGTGGAAAAAAATGCCTTACTATACATGGTTGTTTTTTTGGGTGGAAAAAAAAATGCCTTACAATACATGGTCGGTTTTTTTTGGGTGGAAAAAAAATGCCTTACTATACATGGTCGTTTTTTTTGGGTGGAAAAAAAAATGCCTTACTATACATGGTCGGTTTTTTTTGGGTGGAAAAAAAATGCCTTACTATACATAGTCGTTTTTTTGGGGAGAAAAAAAATGCCTTACTATACATGGTCGTTTTTTTTTGGGTGGAAAAAAAATGCCTTACTATACATGGTCGTTTTTTTTTGGGTGGAAAAAAAATGCCTTACTATACATGGTCATTTTTTTGGGGGGTGGAAAAAAATGCCTTACTATACATGGTCGTTTTTTTGGTAGGAAAAAAATGCCTTACATTACATAGTCGTTTTTTTGGGGAGAAAAAAAATGCCTTACTATACATGGTCGTTTTTTTTTGGGTGGAAAAAAAATGCCTTACTATACATGGTCATTTTTTTTTGGGGTGGAAAAAAATGCCTTACTATACATGGTCGTTTTTTTGGGAGGAAAAAAATGCCTTACTATACATAGTTGTTTTTTGGGGGAGAAAAAAAATGCCTTACTATACATGTTCGTTTTTTTTGTGTGGAAAAAAAATGCCTTACTATACATGGTCTTTTTTTTTTGGGTGGAAAAAAATGGCTTACTATACATGGTCGGTTTTTTTTGGGTGGAAAAAAATGCCTTACTATACATGGTCGTTTTTTTTGGGTGGAAAAAAAATGCCTTACTATACATGGTCGTTTTTTTTTTTGTGGAAAAAAAATGGCTTACTATACATGGTCGGTTTTTTTTGGGTGGAAAAAAATGCCTTACTATACATGGTCATTTTTCTTTGGGGTGGAAAAAAATGCCTTACTATACATGGTCGTTTTTTTGGGAGGAAAAAAATGCCTTACTATACATAGTTGTTTTTTGGGGGAGAAAAAAAATGCCTTACTATACATGTTCGTTTTTTTTGTGTGGAAAAAAAATGCCTTACTATACATGGTCGGGTTTTTTTGGGTGGAAAAAAAATGGCTTACTATACATGGTCGGTTTTTTTTGGGTGGAAAAAAATGCCTTACTATACATGGTCGTTTTTTTTGGGTGGAAAAAAACATGCCTTACTATACATGGTCGTTTTTTTATTGGGTGGAAAAAAATGCCTTACTATACATGGTCGTTTTTTTGGGAGAAAAAAAATGCCTTACTATACATAGTCGTTTTTTTGGGGAGAAAAAAAATGCCTTACTATACATGGTCGTTTTTTTTTTGGGTGGAAAAAAAATGCCTTACTATACATGGTCGTTTTTTTTATTGTGGAAAAAAAATGGCTTACTATACATGGTCGGTTTTTTTTGGGTGGAAAAAAATGCCTTACAATACATGGTCGTTTTTTTTGGGTGGAAAAAAATGCCTTACTATACATGGTCATTTTTTTGGGGGGTGGAAAAAAATGCCTTACTATACATGGTCATTTTTTTGGGAGGAAAAAAATGCCTTACTATACATAGTTGTTTTTTGGGGGAGAAAAAAATGCCTCACTATACATGTTCGTTTTTTTTGTGTGGAAAAAAAATGCCTTACTATACATGGTCGTTTTTTTTTTGGGTGGAAAAAAAATGGCTTACTATACATGGTCGGTTTTTTTTGGGGTGGAAAAAAATGCCTTACTATACATGGTCGTTTTTTTTTGGGTTGAAAAAAAATGCCTTACTATACATGGTCGTTTTTTTGGGAGAAAAAAAATGCCTTACTATACATAGCCGTTTTTTGGGGGAGAAAAAAAATGCCTTACTATACATGGTCGTTTTTTTTTGGGTGGAAAAAAAATGCCTTACTATACATGGTCGTTTTTTTTTTGTGGAAAAAAAATGGCTTACTATACATGGTCGGTTTTTTTTTGGGTGGAAAAAAATGCCTTACTATACATGGTCGTTTTTTTTTGGGTGGAAAAAAATGCCTTACTATACATGGTCATTTTTTGGGGGGGTGGAAAAAAATGCCTTACTATACATAGTTGTTTTTTGGGGGAGAAAAAAAATGCCTTACTATACATGTTCGTTTTTTTTGTGTGGAAAAAAAATGCCTTACTATACATGGTCGTTTTTTTTTGGGTGGAAAAAAAATGGCTTACTATACATGGTCGGTTTTTTTTGGGTGGAAAAAAATGCCTTACTATACATGGTCGTTTTTTTTGGGTGGAAAAAAAATGCCTTACTATACATGGTCGTTTTTTTTGGGTGGAAAAAAACATGCCTTACTATACATGGTCGTTTTTTCATTGGGTGGAAAAAAATGCCTTACTATACATGGTCGTTTTTTGGGGAGAAAAAAAATGCCTTACTATACATAGTCGTTTTTTTGGGGAGAAAAATAATGCCTTACTATACATGGTCGTTTTTTTTTGGGTGGAAAAAAAATGCCTTACTATACATGGTCGTTTTTTTTTTTTGTGGAAAAAAAAATGGCTTACTATACATGGTCGGTTTTTTTTTTGGTGGAAAAAAATGCCTTACTATACATGGTCGTTTTTTTTGGGTGGAAAAAAAATGCCTTACTATACATGGTCGTTTTTTTTTGGGTGGAAAAAAAATGCCTTACTATACATGGTCATTTTCTTTGGGGGTGGAAAAAAATGCCTTCCTATACATGGTCGTTTTTTTGGTAGGAAAAAAATGCCTTACTATACATAGGCGTTTTTTGGGGGAGAAAAAAAATGCCTTACTATACATGGTCGTTTTTTTTTGGGTGGAAAAAAAATGCCTTACTATACATGGTCGTTTTTTTTGGGTGGAAAAAAACATGCCTTACTATACATGGTCGTTTTTTTATTGGGTGGAAAAAAATGCCTTACTATACATGGTCGTTTTTTTTTTTGTGGAAAAAAAATGGCTTACTATACATGGTCGGTTTTTTTTGGGTGGAAAAAAATGCCTTACTATACATGGTCATTTTTTTTTGGGGTGGAAAAAAATGCCTTACTATACATGGTCGTTTTTTTGGGAGGAAAAAAATGCCTTACTATACATAGTTGTTTTTTGGGGGAGAAAAAAAATGCCTTACTATACATGTTCGTTTTTTTTGGGGTGGAAAAAAATGCCTTACTATACATGGTCGTTTTTTTGGGAGGAAAAAAATGCCTTACTATACATAGTTGTTTTTTGGGGGAGAAAAAAAATGCCTTACTATACATGTTCGTTTTTTTTGGGTGGAAAAAAATGCCTTACTATACATGGTCGTTTTTTTGGGAGAAAAAAAATGCCTTACTATACATAGTCGTTTTTTTGGGGAGAAAAAAAATGCCTTACTATACATGGTCGTTTTTTTTGGGGTGGAAAAAAAATGCCTTACTATACATGGTCGTTTTTTTTTTGTGGAAAAAAAATGGCTTACTATACATGGTCGGTTTTTTTTTGGGTTGAAAAAAATGCCTTACTATACATGGTCATTTTTTTTGGAGTGGAAAAAAATGCCTTACTATACATGGTTGTTTTTTTGGGTGGAAAAAAAAATGCCTTACTATACATGGTCGTTTTTTTTTGGGTGGAAAAAAAATGCCTTACTATACATGGTCGTTTTTTTTTGGGTGGAAAAAAATGCCTTACTATACATGGTCGTTTTTTTTGGGTGGAAAAAAAATGCCTTACTATACATGGTCGGTTTTTTTTTGGTGGAAAAAAACATGCCTTACTATACATAGTCGTTTTTTGGGGGAGAAAAAAAATGCCTTACTATACATGGTCGTTTTTTTTTGGGTGGAAAAAAAATGGCTTACTATACATGGTCGGTTTTTTTTGGGTGGAAAAAAATGCCTTACTATACATGGTCGTTTTTTTTGGGTGGAAAAAAAATGCCTTACTATACATGGTCGTTTTTTTTGGGTGGAAAAAAACATGCCTTACTATACATGGTCGTTTTTTCATTGGGTGGAAAAAAATGCCTTACTATACATGGTCGTTTTTTGGGGAGAAAAAAAATGCCTTACTATACATAGTCGTTTTTTTGGGGAGAAAAATAATGCCTTACTATACATGGTCGTTTTTTTTTGGGTGGAAAAAAAATGCCTTACTATACATGGTCGTTTTTTTTTTTTGTGGAAAAAAAAATGGCTTACTATACATGGTCGGTTTTTTTTTTGGTGGAAAAAAATGCCTTACTATACATGGTCGTTTTTTTTGGGTGGAAAAAAAATGCCTTACTATACATGGTCGTTTTTTTTTGGGTGGAAAAAAAATGCCTTACTATACATGGTCATTTTCTTTGGGGGTGGAAAAAAATGCCTTCCTATACATGGTCGTTTTTTTGGTAGGAAAAAAATGCCTTACTATACATAGGCGTTTTTTGGGGGAGAAAAAAAATGCCTTACTATACATGGTCGTTTTTTTTGGGTGGAAAAAAAATGCTTTACAATACATGGTCGTTTTTTTTGGAGAAAAAAAATGCCTTACTATACATGGTCGTTTTTTTTTGGGTGGAAAAAAAATGCCTTACTATACATGGTCGTTTTTTTTGGGTGGAAAAAAACATGCCTTACTATACATGGTCGTTTTTTTATTGGGTGGAAAAAAATGCCTTACTATACATGGTCGTTTTTTTTTTTGTGGAAAAAAAATGGCTTACTATACATGGTCGGTTTTTTTTGGGTGGAAAAAAATGCCTTACTATACATGGTCATTTTTTTTTGGGGTGGAAAAAAATGCCTTACTATACATGGTCGTTTTTTTGGGAGGAAAAAAATGCCTTACTATACATAGTTGTTTTTTGGGGGAGAAAAAAAATGCCTTACTATACATGTTCGTTTTTTTTGGGGTGGAAAAAAATGCCTTACTATACATGGTCGTTTTTTTGGGAGGAAAAAAATGCCTTACTATACATAGTTGTTTTTTGGGGGAGAAAAAAAATGCCTTACTATACATGTTCGTTTTTTTTGGGTGGAAAAAAATGCCTTACTATACATGGTCGTTTTTTTGGGAGAAAAAAAATGCCTTACTATACATAGTCGTTTTTTTGGGGAGAAAAAAAATGCCTTACTATACATGGTCGTTTTTTTTGGGGTGGAAAAAAAATGCCTTACTATACATGGTCGTTTTTTTTTTGTGGAAAAAAAATGGCTTACTATACATGGTCGGTTTTTTTTGGGTTGAAAAAAATGCCTTACTATACATGGTCGTTTTTTTTGGGTGGAAAAAAATGCCTTACTATACATGGTCATTTTTTTTTGGGGTGGAAAAAAATGCCTTACTATACATGGTCGTTTTTTTGGGAGGAAAAAAATGCCTTACTATACATAGTTGTTTTTTGGGGGAGAAAAAAAATGCCTTACTATACATGTTCTTTTTTTTTGTGTGGAAAAAAAATGGCTTACTATACATGGTCGGTTTTTTTTGGGTGGAAAAAAAATGGCTTACTATACATGGTCGGTTTTTTTTGGGTGGAAAAAAATGCCTTACTATACATGGTCGTTTTTTTTGGGTGGAAAAAAAATGCCTTACTATACATGGTCGTTTTTTTTTGTGGAAAAAAAATGGCTTACTATACATGGTCGTTTTTTTTTGGGGTGGAAAAAAAATGCCTTACTATTCATGGTCGTTTTTTGGGGGAGAAAAAAAATGCCTTACTATACATGGTCGTTTTTTTTGGGTGGAAAAAAAATGCTTTACTATACATGGTCGTTTTTTTTGGAGAAAAAAAATGCCTTACTATACATGGTCGTTTTTTTTTGGGTGGAAAAAAAATGCCTTACTATACATGGTCGTTTTTTTTGGGTGGAAAAAAACATGCCTTACTATATACATGGTCGTTTTTTTATTGGGTGGAAAAAAATGCCTTACTATACATGGTCGTTTTTTTTTTTGTGGAAAAAAAATGGCTTACTATACATGGTCGGTTTTTTTTGGGTGGAAAAAAATGCCTTACTATACATGGTCATTTTTTTTTGGGGTGGAAAAAAATGCCTTACTATACATGGTCGTTTTTTTGGGAGGAAAAAAATGCCTTACTATACATAGTTGTTTTTTGGGGGAGAAAAAAAATGCCTTACTATACATGTTCGTTTTTTTTGTGTGGAAAAAAAATGCCTTACTATACATGGTCGTTTTTTTTTGGGTGGAAAAAAAATGGCTTACTATACATGGTCGGTTTTTTTTGGGTGGAAAAAAATGCCTTACTATACATGGTCGTTTTTTTTGGGTGAAAAAAAAATGGCTTACTATACATGGTCGGTTTTTTTTGGGTGGAAAAAAATGCCTTACTATACATGGTCGTTTTTTTTGGGTGGAAAAAAACATGCCTTACTATACATGGTCGTTTTTTTATTGGGTGGAAAAAAATGCCTTACTATACATGGTCGTTTTTTTATTGGGTGGAAAAAAATGCCTTACTATACATGGTCGTTTTTTTGGGAGAAAAAAAATGCCTTACTATACATAGTCGTTTTTTTGGGGAGAAAAAAAATGCCTTACTATACATGGTCGTTTTTTTTGGGGTGGAAAAAAAATGCCTTACTATACATGGTCGTTTTTTTTTTGTGGAAAAAAAATGGCTTACTATACATGGTCGGTTTTTTTTGGGTTGAAAAAAATGCCTTACTATACATGGTCGTTTTTTTGGGTGGAAAAAAATGCCTTACTATACATGGTCATTTTTTTTTTGGGGTGGAAAAAAATGCCTTACTATACATGGTCGTTTTTTTGGGAGGAAAAAAATGCCTTACTATACATAGTTGTTTTTTGGGGGAGAAAAAAAATGCCTTACTATACATGTTCTTTTTTTTTGTGTGGAAAAAAAATGCCTTACTATACATGGTCGGTTTTTTTTGGGTGGAAAAAAAATGGCTTACTATACATGGTCGGTTTTTTTTGGGTGGAAAAAAATGCCTTACTATACATGGTCGTTTTTTTTGGGTGGAAAAAAAATGCCTTACTATACATGGTCGTTTTTTTTGGGTGGAAAAAAACATGCCTTACTATACATGGTCGTTTTTTTATTGGGTGGAAAAAAATGCCTTACTATACATGGTCGTTTTTTTGGGAGAAAAAAAATGCCTTACTATACATAGCCGTTTTTTTGGGGAGAAAAAAAATGCCTTACTATACATGGTCGGTTTTTTTTGGGTGGAAAAAAAATGCCTTACTATACATGGTCGTTTTTTTTTTGTGGAAAAAAAATGGCTTACTATACATGGTCGTTTTTTTTTTGGGTGGAAAAAAAATGCCTTACTATACATGGTCGTTTTTTTTGGGGTGGAAAAAAAATGCCTTACTATTCATGGTCGTTTTTTTGGGAGAAAAAAATGCCTTACTATACATAGTCGTTTTTTTGTGGAGAAAAAAAAATGCCTTACTATACATGGTCGTTTTTTGGGGGGAGAAAAAGAAATGCCTTACTATACATGGTCGGTTTTTTTTGGGTGGAAAAGAAATGCCTTACTATACATGGTCGTTTTTTTTTTGGGTGGAAAAAAAATGGCTTGCTATACATGGTCGTTTTTTTTGGGGTGGAAAAAAACATGCCTTACTATACATGGTCGTTTTTTTATTGGGTGGAAAAAAATGCCTTACTATACATGGTCGTTTTTTTTGGGAGAAAAAAAATGCATTACTATACATAGTCGTTTTTTGGGGGAGAAAAAAAATGCCTTACTATACATGGTCGTTTTTTTTTTGGGTGGAAAAAAAATGCCTTACTATACATGGTCATTTTTTTTGGGTGGAAAAAAAATGCCTTACTATACATGGTCGTTTTTTTTTTTGGGTGGAAAAAAAATGCCTTACTATACATGGTCGTTTTTTTTATAGGGTGGAAAAAAAATGCCTTACTATACATGGTCGTTTTTTGGGAGAAAAAAAAAAGCCTTACATAGTCGTTTTTTTGGGGAGAAAAAAAATGCCTTACTATACATGGTCGTTTTTTTTGGGTGGAAAAAAATGCCTTACTATACATGGTCGTTTTTTTTGGGGTGGAAAAAAATGCCTTACTATACATGGTCGTTTTTTGGGAGAAAAAAAAATGCCTTACTATACATAGTCGTTATTTGGGTGGAAAAAAAATGCCTTACTATACATGGTCGTTTTTTTGGGAGAAAAAAAATGCCTTACTATACATGGTCGTTTTTTTGGGAGAAAAAAAAAAGCCTTACTATACATAGTCATTTTTTGGGGGAGAAAAAAATGCCTTACTATACATGGTCGTTTTTTTGGGGGAGAAAAAAAAATGCCTTACTATACATGGTCATTTTTTTTTTGGTGGAAAAAAAATGCCTTACTATACATGGTCGTTTTTTTTGGGGTGGAAAAAAATGCCTTACTATACATGGTCGTTTTTTGGGAGAAAAAAAAAAGCCTTACTATACATAGTCGTTTTTTTTGGGAGAAAAAAAATGCCTTACTATACATGGTCGTTTTTTTGGGGTGGAAAAAAATGCCTTACTATACATGGTCGTTTTTTTTGGGGTGGAAAAAAAATGGCTTGCTATACATGGTCGTTTTTTTTGGGGTGGAAAAAAACATGCCTTACTATACATGGTCGTTTTTTTATTGGGTGAAAAAAAATGCCTTACTATACATGGTCGTTTTTTTGGGGAGAAAAAAAATGCATTACTATACATAGTCGTTTTTTGGGGGAGAAAAAAAATGCCTTACTATACATGGTCGTTTTTTTTTTGGGTGGAAAAAAAATGCCTTACTATACATGGTCATTTTTTTTGGGTGGAAAAAAAATGCCTTACTATACATGGTCGTTTTTTTTTTTGGGTGGAAAAAAAATGCCTTACTATACATGGTCGTTTTTTTTATAGGGTGGAAAAAAAATGCCTTACTATACATGGTCGTTTTTTGGGAGAAAAAAAAAAGCCTTACATAGTCGTTTTTTTGGGGAGAAAAAAAATGCCTTACTATACATGGTCGTTTTTTTTGGGTGGAAAAAAATGCCTTACTATACATGGTCGTTTTTTTTGGGGTGGAAAAAAATGCCTTACTATACATGGTCGTTTTTTGGGAGAAAAAAAAATGCCTTACTATACATAGTCGTTATTTGGGTGGAAAAAAATGCCTTACTATACATGGTCGTTTTTTTGGGAGAAAAAAAATGCCTTACTATACATGGTCGTTTTTTTGGGAGAAAAAAAAAAGCCTTACTATACATAGTCATTTTTTGGGGGAGAAAAAAATGCCTTACTATACATGGTCGTTTTTTTGGGGGAGAAGAAAAAATGCCTTACTATACATGGTCATTTTTTTTTTGGTGGAAAAAAAATGCCTTACTATACATGGTCGTTTTTTTTGGGGTGGAAAAAAATGCCTTACTGTACATGGTCGTTTTTTGGGAGAAAAAAAAAAGCCTTACTATACATAGTCGTTTTTTTTGGGAGAAAAAAAATGCCTTACTATACATGGTCGTTTTTTTGGGGTGGAAAAAAATGCCTTACTATACATGGTCGTTTTTTTTGGGGTGGAAAAAAATGCCTTACTATACATGGTCGTTTTTTGGGAGAAAAAAAAATGCCTTACTATACATAGTCGTTTTTTGGGTGGAAAAAAAATGCCTTACTATACATGGTCATTTTTTTGGGAGAAAAAAAGTGCCTTACTATACATGGTCGTTTTTTTGGGAGAAAAAAAAAGCCTTACTATACATAGTCGTTTTTTGGGGGAGAAAAAAAATGCCTTACTATACATGGTCGTTTTTTTTGGGTGGAAGAAAAATGCCTTACTATACATGGTCGGTTTTTTTGGGTGGAAAAAAAAATGCCTTACTATACATGGTTGTTTTTTTTGGGGAGAAAAAAAATGCCTTACTATACATGGTCGTTTTTTTGGGTGGAAAAAAAATGCCTTACTATACATGGTCGTTTTTTTTTGGGTGGAAAAAAAATGCCTTACTATACATGGTCGTTTTTTTTTGGGTGGAAAAAAATGCCTTACTATACATGGTCGTTTTTTTTTGGGTGGAAAAAAAATGCCTTACTATACATGGTCGTTTTTTTTTGGAGGAAAAAAAATGCCTTACTATACATGGTCGTTTTTTTTGGGTGGAAAAAAAATGCCTTACTATACATGGTCGTTTTTTTGGGTGGAAAAAAAATGCCTTACTATACATGGTCGTTTTTTTTTTGGGTGGAAAAAAAATGCCTTACTATACATGGTCGGTTTTTTTTGGTGTGGAAAAAAAATGCCTTACTATACATGGCCGGTTTTTTGGGGGTGAAAAAAAATGCCTTACTATACATGGTCGTTTTTTTGGGAGAAAAAAAATGCCTTACTATACATAGTCGTTTTTTGGGGGAGAAAAAAAATGCCTTACTATACATGGTCGGTTTTTTTTGGGTGGAAAAAAAATGCCTTACTATACATGCTCGTTTTTTTTTGGGGTGGAAAAAAATGCCTTACTATACATGGTCATTTTTTTTGGGAGGAAAAAAATGCCTTACTATACATAGTCGTTTTTTTGGGGAGAAAAAAAATGCCTTACTATACATGGTCGTTTTTTTTTGGGTGGAAAAAAAATGCCTTACTATACATGGTCGTTTTTTTGGGTGGAAAAAAAATGCCTTATTATACATAGTCGTTTTTTTTTTGGGTGGGAAAAAAATGCCTCACTATACATGGTCGTTTTTTTGGGAGAAAAAAAATGCCTCACTATACATGGTCGTTTTTTTTTGTGTCGAAAAAAAAAAGCCTTACTATACATAGTCGTTTTTTGGGGGAGAAAAAAAATGCCTTCCTATACATAGTCTTTGGGTGTTATATGGGGTGACCAAAAAAAACAACCACATACCAAAATGTATGCATACTGGATGCTCTCATAGAAATAAACACACAAACACATACACAGTTATAACTGATTTAATATTGATTGTAATGCAGTTTACATCATTACAACACATAATTTACATTTTTTTTTAAGTTGTGATAGTGAACACACCCTACTGATGAAAAAGTGGACTGATGAAAAATACACAAGCATTAGTCAGTTCCAAAGAGAAGAACAATTGTTTCTCACATTGCATTTCATGTTTTGAAGAATCTCGCCAGCATTCACTGTTACCATCTTCTATATGTTGTGAGTAGCAAATAGCACAAGTACAGTATATTACAGTGTGTACACAATTCAACTAGTTGTGAAATCCAACTGGCAGTCTTAGACTATATGATAATTGTCAGCTTGCAGCAGCACATTCTGTTTTTAATTGTCCATTTGCGATTATACACTTAAGTATTCGATTAGGGGAGCAACACCTTACAGTATTGTGTTAACTATTAACAGCACTTTCTCAGCAATTAAAAGTAAACTTGATGAAACAGTTTATGTAAGGCAATTGTGATTTATGACATCACTTATGATTACATTATGAAGTACAGTTTCAATAGTTGGGCTTTATTATAAGCTCCAAAGATTACATGAAGATAATTGTCTCTGGTAATCATGATGGTGACGTTACATCCAAACGCACTACATATTCCAGCAAAAGAAGAGAGGATAATGTGTGTGGATATGCGATGAGCATGAGAGGAATGACAGAAATATATTTGAGAAATGGTGCAGCCTGTGTCCTTCTGGGGCTTTAAAT
Source organism: Festucalex cinctus (assembly GCF_051991245.1). Lineage (NCBI taxonomy): Eukaryota > Metazoa > Chordata > Actinopteri > Syngnathiformes > Syngnathidae > Festucalex > Festucalex cinctus. The sequence continues at coordinate 8,360,692 of NC_135431.1, read as the reverse complement.
CGGGTTCCTTCATCGGCTTCACTTCTTCCTCTTTAGGTTTGGCTTGCAAAAAAAAAGACAATAATAAACATGATTATTAGAAACAATAAGAAATGCACCCATTTTTTAAATGTTTTCTTATGAACATAGGTACTGTATATGGTGGCTCAGTGGTAGACTACATCACAATATCCTTTCAGCAAGATCCTGAAGCCCAAGTTGCTCTTGATGCTGTCATAAGGAGGTCGTAGTCGAATGTGCTTTGAGGGCCTTGCAAGGTAGTAAAGTGTTATATAAATGAAGGACCATTTACCATTAATGGTATTATTAATATAATAATATAATTATTTTCTTTTAAATATATATGCCTTACTATACATGGTCGTTAAAAAAAAACCCCGCCTTACTATACATGGTCTTTTTTTTTATCATTATTAAAAACGCCTTACTATATATGGTCGTTTTTTAAGGGAAAAAAGAAACGCCTTACTATACATGGTCCTTTTTTTTTGGGTGGAAAAAAAATGGCTTACTATACATGGTCGTTTTTTTTGGGAGAAAAAAAATGCCTTACTATACATGGTCGTTTTTTTGGGGTGGAAAAAAAATGCCTTACTATACATGGTCGTTTTTTTGGGGTGGAAAAAAAAATGCCTTACTATACATGGTCCTTTTTTTTTGGGTGGAAAAAAAATGCCTTACTATACATGGTCGTTTTTTTGGGAGAAAAAAAATGCCTTACTATACATGGTCGTTTTTTTGGGTGGAAAAAAATGCCTTACTATACATGGTCGTTTTTTTTGGGTGGAAAAAAACATGCCTTACTATACATGGTCGTTTTTTTATTGGGTGGAAAAAAATGCCTTACTATACATGGTCGTTTTTTTGGGAGAAAAAAAATGCCTTACTATACATAGTCGTTTTTTTGGGGAGAAAAAAAATGCCTTACTATACATGGTCGTTTTTTTTTGGGTGGAAAAAAAATGCCTTACTATACATGGTCGTTTTTTTTATTGTGGAAAAAAAATGGCTTACTATACATGGTCGGTTTTTTTTGGGTGGAAAAAAATGCCTTACAATACATGGTCGTTTTTTTTGGGTGGAAAAAAATGCCTTACTATACATGGTCATTTTTTTTTGGGGGTGGAAAAAAATGCCTTACTATACATGGTCATTTTTTTGGGAGGAAAAAAATGCCTTACTATACATAGTTGTTTTTTGGGGGAGAAAAAAATGCCTTACTATACATGTTCGTTTTTTTTGTGTGGAAAAAAAATGCCTTACTATACATGGTCGTTTTTTTTTTGGGTGGAAAAAAAATGGCTTACTATACATGGTCGGTTTTTTTTGGGTGGAAAAAAATGCCTTACTATACATGGTCGTTTTTTTTGGGTGGAAAAAAAATGCCTTACTATACATGGTCGTTTTTTTTGGGTGGAAAAAAACATGCCTTACTATACATGGTCGTTTTTTTATTGGGTGGAAAAAAATGCCTTACTATACATGGTCGTTTTTTTGGGAGAAAAAAAATGCCTTACTATACATAGCCGTTTTTTGGGGGAGAAAAAAAATGCCTTACTATACATGGTCGTTTTTTTTTGGGTGGAAAAAAAATGCCTTACTATACATGGTCGTTTTTTTTTTGTGGAAAAAAAATGGCTTACTATACATGGTCGGTTTTTTTTGGGTGGAAAAAAATGCCTTACTATACATGGTCGTTTTTTTTGGGTGGAAAAAAATGCCTTACTATACATGGTCATTTTTTTGGGGGGTGGAAAAAAATGCCTTACTATACATAGTTGTTTTTTGGGGGAGAAAAAAAATGCCTTACTATACATGTTCGTTTTTTTTGTGTGGAAAAAAAATGCCTTACTATACATGGTCGTTTTTTTTTGGGTGGAAAAAAAATGGCTTACTATACATGGTCGGTTTTTTTTGGGTGGAAAAAAATGCCTTACTATACATGGTCGTTTTTTTTGGGTGGAAAAAAAATGCCTTACTATACATGGTCGTTTTTTTTGGGTGGAAAAAAACATGCCTTACTATACATGGTCGTTTTTTCATTGGGTGGAAAAAAATGCCTTACTATACATGGTCGTTTTTTGGGGAGAAAAAAAATGCCTTACTATACATAGTCGTTTTTTTGGGGAGAAAAATAATGCCTTACTATACATGGTCGTTTTTTTTGGGGTGGAAAAAAAATGCCTTACTATACATGGTCGTTTTTTTTTTTTGTGGAAAAAAAATGGCTTACTATACATGGTCGGTTTTTTTTTTGGTGGAAAAAAATGCCTTACTATACATGGTCGTTTTTTTTGGGTGGAAAAAAAATGCCTTACTATACATGGTCGTTTTTTTTTGGGTGGAAAAAAAATGCCTTACTATACATGGTCATTTTCTTTGGGGGTGGAAAAAAATGCCTTCCTATACATGGTCGTTTTTTTGGTAGGAAAAAAATGCCTTACTATACATAGGCGTTTTTTGGGGGAGAAAAAAAATGCCTTACTATACATGGTCGTTTTTTTTGGGTGGAAAAAAAATGCTTTACTATACATGGTCGTTTTTTTTGGAGAAAAAAAATGCCTTACTATACATGGTCGTTTTTTTTTTGGGTGGAAAAAAAATGCCTTACTATACATGGTCGTTTTTTTTGGGTGGAAAAAAACATGCCTTACTATACATGGTCGTTTTTTTATTGGGTGGAAAAAAATGCCTTACTATACATGGTCGTTTTTTTTTTTGTGGAAAAAAAATGGCTTACTATACATGGTCGGTTTTTTTTGGGTGGAAAAAAATGCCTTACTATACATGGTCATTTTTTTTTGGGGTGGAAAAAAATGCCTTACTATACATGGTCGTTTTTTTGGGAGGAAAAAAATGCCTTACTATACATAGTTGTTTTTTGGGGGAGAAAAAAAATGCCTTACTATACATGTTCGTTTTTTTTGTGTGGAAAAAAAATGCCTTACTATACATGGTCGTTTTTTTTTGGGTGGAAAAAAAATGGCTTACTATACATGGTCGGTTTTTTTTGGGTGGAAAAAAATGCCTTACTATACATGGTCGTTTTTTTTGGGTGAAAAAAAAATGCCTTACTATACATGGTCGTTTTTTTTTGGGTGGAAAAAAACATGCCTTACTATACATGGTCGTTTTTTTATTGGGTGGAAAAAAATGCCTTACTATACATGGTCGTTTTTTTGGGAGAAAAAAAATGCCTTACTATACATAGTCGTTTTTTTGGGGAGAAAAAAAATGCCTTACTATACATGGTCGTTTTTTTTGGGGTGGAAAAAAAATGCCTTACTATACATGGTCGTTTTTTTTTTGTGGAAAAAAAATGGCTTACTATACATGGTCGGTTTTTTTTGGGTTGAAAAAAATGCCTTACTATACATGGTCGTTTTTTTTGGGTGGAAAAAAATGCCTTACTATACATGGTCATTTTTTTTTGGGGTGGAAAAAAATGCCTTACTATACATGGTCGTTTTTTTGGGAGGAAAAAAATGCCTTACTATACATAGTTGTTTTTTGGGGGAGAAAAAAAATGCCTTACTATACATGTTCTTTTTTTTTGTGTGGAAAAAAAATGCCTTACTATACATGGTCGGTTTTTTTTGGGTGGAAAAAAAATGGCTTACTATACATGGTCGGTTTTTTTTGGGTGGAAAAAAATGCCTTACTATACATGGTCGTTTTTTTTGGGTGGAAAAAAAATGCCTTACTATACATGGTCGTTTTTTTTGGGTGGAAAAAAACATGCCTTACTATACATGGTCGTTTTTTTATTGGGTGGAAAAAAATGCCTTACTATACATGGTCGTTTTTTTGGGAGAAAAAAAATGCCTTACTATACATAGCCGTTTTTTTGGGGAGAAAAAAAATGCCTTACTATACATGGTCGGTTTTTTTTGGGTGGAAAAAAAATGCCTTACTATACATGGTCGTTTTTTTTTTGTGGAAAAAAAATGGCTTACTATACATGGTCGTTTTTTTTTTGGGTGGAAAAAAAATGCCTTACTATACATGGTCGTTTTTTTTGGGGTGGAAAAAAAATGCCTTACTATTCATGGTCGTTTTTTTGGGAGAAAAAAATGCCTTACTATACATAGTCGTTTTTTTGTGGAGAAAAAAAAATGCCTTACTATACATGGTCGTTTTTTGGGGGGAGAAAAAGAAATGCCTTACTATACATGGTCGGTTTTTTTTGGGTGGAAAAGAAATGCCTTACTATACATGGTCGTTTTTTTTTTTGGGTGGAAAAAAAATGGCTTGCTATACATGGTCGTTTTTTTGGGGGTGGAAAAAAACATGCCTTACTATACATGGTCGTTTTTTTATTGGGTGGAAAAAAATGCCTTACTATACATGGTCGTTTTTTTGGGGAGAAAAAAAATGCATTACTATACATAGTCGTTTTTTGGGGGAGAAAAAAAATGCCTTACTATACATGGTCGTTTTTTTTTGGGTGGAAAAAAAATGCCTTACTATACATGGTCATTTTTTTTGGGTGGAAAAAAAATGCCTTACTATACATGGTCGTTTTTTTTTTTGGGTGGAAAAAAAATGCCTTACTATACATGGTCGTTTTTTTTATAGGGTGGAAAAAAAATGCCTTACTATACATGGTCGTTTTTTGGGAGAAAAAAAAAAGCCTTACATAGTCGTTTTTTTGGGGAGAAAAAAAATGCCTTACTATACATGGTCGTTTTTTTTGGGTGGAAAAAAATGCCTTACTATACATGGTCGTTTTTTTTGGGGTGGAAAAAAATGCCTTACTATACATGGTCGTTTTTTGGGAGAAAAAAAAATGCCTTACTATACATAGTCGTTATTTGGGTGGAAAAAAAATGCCTTACTATACATGGTCGTTTTTTTGGGAGAAAAAAAATGCCTTACTATACATGGTCGTTTTTTTGGGAGAAAAAAAAAAGCCTTACTATACATAGTCATTTTTTGGGGGAGAAAAAAATGCCTTACTATACATGGTCGTTTTTTTGGGGGAGAAAAAAAAATGCCTTACTATACATGGTCATTTTTTTTTTGGTGGAAAAAAAATGCCTTACTATACATGGTCGTTTTTTTTGGGGTGGAAAAAAATGCCTTACTATACATGGTCGTTTTTTGGGAGAAAAAAAAAAGCCTTAATATACATAGTCGTTTTTTTTGGGAGAAAAAAAATGCCTTACTATACATGGTCGTTTTTTTGGGGTGGAAAAAAATGCCTTACTATACATGGTCGTTTTTTTTGGGGTGGAAAAAAAATGGCTTGCTATACATGGTCTTTTTTTTTGGGGTGGAAAAAAACATGCCTTACTATACATGGTCGTTTTTTTATTGGGTGGAAAAAAATGCCTTACTATACATGGTCGTTTTTTTTGGGAGAAAAAAAATGCATTACTATACATAGTCGTTTTTTGGGGGAGAAAAAAAATGCCTTACTATACATGGTCGTTTTTTTTTTGGGTGGAAAAAAAATGCCTTACTATACATGGTCATTTTTTTTGGGTGGAAAAAAAATGCCTTACTATACATGGTCGTTTTTTTTTTTGGGTGGAAAAAAAATGCCTTACTATACATGGTCGTTTTTTTTATAGGGTGGAAAAAAAATGCCTTACTATACATGGTCGTTTTTTGGGAGAAAAAAAAAAGCCTTACATAGTCGTTTTTTTGGGGAGAAAAAAAATGCCTTACTATACATGGTCGTTTTTTTGGGAGAAAAAAAATGCCTTACTATACATGGTCGTTTTTTTTGGGAGAAAAAAAAAAGCCTTACTATACATAGTCATTTTTTGGGGGAGAAAAAAATGCCTTACTATACATGGTCGTTTTTTGGGGGGAGAAAAAAAAATGCCTTACTATACATGGTCGTTTTTTTATTGGGTGGAAAAAAATGCCTTACTATACATGGTCGTTTTTTTGGGAGAAAAAAAATGCCTTACTATACATGGTCGGTTTTTTTTGGGTGGAAAAAAAATGCCTTACTATACATGGTCGTTTTTTTTTTGTGGAAAAAAAATGGCTTACTATACATGGTCGTTTTTTTTTTGGGTGGAAAAAAAATGCCTTACTATACATGGTCGTTTTTTTTGGGGTGGAAAAAAAATGCCTTACTATTCATGGTCGTTTTTTTGGGAGAAAAAAATGCCTTACTATACATAGTCGTTTTTTTGTGGAGAAAAAAAAATGCCTTACTATACATGGTCGTTTTTTGGGGGGAGAAAAAGAAATGCCTTACTATACATGGTCGGTTTTTTTTGGGTGGAAAAGAAATGCCTTACTATACATGGTCGTTTTTTTTTTTGGGTGGAAAAAAAATGGCTTGCTATACATGGTCGTTTTTTTGGGGGTGGAAAAAAACATGCCTTACTATACATGGTCGTTTTTTTATTGGGTGGAAAAAAATGCCTTACTATACATGGTCGTTTTTTTGGGGAGAAAAAAAATGCATTACTATACATAGTCGTTTTTTGGGGGAGAAAAAAAATGCCTTACTATACATGGTCGTTTTTTTTTGGGTGGAAAAAAAATGCCTTACTATACATGGTCATTTTTTTTGGGTGGAAAAAAAATGCCTTACTATACATGGTCGTTTTTTTTTTTGGGTGGAAAAAAAATGCCTTACTATACATGGTCGTTTTTTTTATAGGGTGGAAAAAAAATGCCTTACTATACATGGTCGTTTTTTGGGAGAAAAAAAAAAGCCTTACATAGTCGTTTTTTTGGGGAGAAAAAAAATGCCTTACTATACATGGTCGTTTTTTTTGGGTGGAAAAAAATGCCTTACTATACATGGTCGTTTTTTTTGGGGTGGAAAAAAATGCCTTACTATACATGGTCGTTTTTTGGGAGAAAAAAAAATGCCTTACTATACATAGTCGTTATTTGGGTGGAAAAAAAATGCCTTACTATACATGGTCGTTTTTTTGGGAGAAAAAAAATGCCTTACTATACATGGTCGTTTTTTTGGGAGAAAAAAAAAAGCCTTACTATACATAGTCATTTTTTGGGGGAGAAAAAAATGCCTTACTATACATGGTCGTTTTTTTGGGGGAGAAAAAAAAATGCCTTACTATACATGGTCATTTTTTTTTTGGTGGAAAAAAAATGCCTTACTATACATGGTCGTTTTTTTTGGGGTGGAAAAAAATGCCTTACTATACATGGTCGTTTTTTGGGAGAAAAAAAAAAGCCTTAATATACATAGTCGTTTTTTTTGGGAGAAAAAAAATGCCTTACTATACATGGTCGTTTTTTTGGGGTGGAAAAAAATGCCTTACTATACATGGTCGTTTTTTTTGGGGTGGAAAAAAAATGGCTTGCTATACATGGTCTTTTTTTTTGGGGTGGAAAAAAACATGCCTTACTATACATGGTCGTTTTTTTATTGGGTGGAAAAAAATGCCTTACTATACATGGTCGTTTTTTTTGGGAGAAAAAAAATGCATTACTATACATAGTCGTTTTTTGGGGGAGAAAAAAAATGCCTTACTATACATGGTCGTTTTTTTTTTGGGTGGAAAAAAAATGCCTTACTATACATGGTCATTTTTTTTGGGTGGAAAAAAAATGCCTTACTATACATGGTCGTTTTTTTTTTTGGGTGGAAAAAAAATGCCTTACTATACATGGTCGTTTTTTTTATAGGGTGGAAAAAAAATGCCTTACTATACATGGTCGTTTTTTGGGAGAAAAAAAAAAGCCTTACATAGTCGTTTTTTTGGGGAGAAAAAAAATGCCTTACTATACATGGTCGTTTTTTTGGGAGAAAAAAAATGCCTTACTATACATGGTCGTTTTTTTGGGAGAAAAAAAAAAGCCTTACTATACATAGTCATTTTTTGGGGGAGAAAAAAATGCCTTACTATACATGGTCGTTTTTTGGGGGGAGAAAAAAAAATGCCTTACTATACATGGTCGTTTTTTTGGGGTGGAAAAAAATGCCTTACTATACATGGTCGTTTTTTTTGGGGTGGAAAAAAATGCCTTACTATACATGGTCGTTTTTTGGGAGAAAAAAAAATGCCTTACTATACATAGTCGTTTTTTGGGTGGAAAAAAATGCCTTACTATACATGGTCGTTTTTTTGGGAGAAAAAAAGTGCCTTACTATACATGGTCGTTTTTTTGGGAGAAAAAAAAAGCCTTACTATACATAGTCGTTTTTTGGGGGAGAAAAAAAATGCCTTACTATACATGGTCGTTTTTTTTGGGTGGAAGAAAAATGCCTTACTATACATGGTCGGTTTTTTTGGGTGGAAAAAAAAATGCCTTACTATACATGGTTGTTTTTTTTGGGGAGAAAAAAAATGCCTTACTATACATGGTCGTTTTTTTGGGTGGAAAAAAAATGCCTTACTATACATGGTCGTTTTTTTTTTGGGTGGAAAAAAAATGCCTTACTATACATGGTCGTTTTTTTTTGGGTGGAAAAAAATGCCTTACTATACATGGTCATTTTTTTTTGGGTGGAAAAAAAATGCCTTACTATACATGGTCGTTTTTTTTTGGAGGAAAAAAAATGCCTTACTATACATGGTCGTTTTTTTTGGGTGGAAAAAAAATGCCTTACTATACATGGTCGTTTTTTTGGGTGGAAAAAAAATGCCTTACTATACATGGTCGTTTTTTTTTTGGGTGGAAAAAAAATGCCTTACTATACATGGTCGGTTTTTTTTGGTGTGGAAAAAAAATGCCTTACTATACATGGCCGGTTTTTTGGGGGTGAAAAAAAATGCCTTACTATACATGGTCGTTTTTTTGGGAGAAAAAAAATGCCTTACTATACATAGTCGTTTTTTGGGGGAGAAAAAAAATGCCTTACTATACATGGTCGGTTTTTTTTGGGTGGAAAAAAAATGCCTTACTATACATGCTCGTTTTTTTTTGGGGTGGAAAAAAATGTCTTACTATACATGGTCATTTTTTTTGGGAGGAAAAAAATGCCTTACTATACATAGTCGTTTTTTTGGGGAGAAAAAAAATGCCTTACTATACATGGTCGTTTTTTTTTGGGTGGAAAAAAAATGCCTTATTATACATAGTCGTTTTTTTTTTTGGGTGGGAAAAAAATGCCTCACTATACATGGTCGTTTTTTTGGGAGAAAAAAAATGCCTCACTATACATGGTCGTTTTTTTGGGAGAAAAAAAATGCTTTACTATACATGGTCGTTTTTTTTTGTGTCGAAAAAAAAAAGCCTTACTATACATAGTCGTTTTTTTGGGGAGAAAAAAAAATGCCTTCCTATACATGGTCTTTGGGTGTTATATGGGGTGACCAAAAAAAACAACCACATACCAAAATGTATGCATACTGGATGCTCTCATAGAAATAAACACACAAACACATACACAGTTATAACTGATTTAATATTGATTGTAATGCAGTTTACATCATTACAACACATAATTTACATTTTTTTTTAAGTTGTGATAGTGAACACACCCTACTGATGAAAAAGTGGACTGATGAAAAATACACAAGCATTAGTCAGTTCCAAAGAGAAGAACAATTGTTTCTCACATTGCATTTCATGTTTTGAAGAATCTCGCCAGCATTCACTGTTACCATCTTCTATATGTTGAGTAGCAGCAAATAGCACAAGTACAGTATATTACAGTGTGTACACAATTCAACTAGTTGTGAAATCCAACTGGCAGTCTTAGACTATATGATAATTGTCAGCTTGCAGCAGCACATTCTGTTTTTAATTGTCCATTTGCGATTATACACTTAAGTATTCGATTAGGGGAGCAACACCTTACAGTATTGTGTTAACTATTAACAGCACTTTCTCAGCAATTAAAAGTAAACTTGATGAAACAGTTTATGTAAGGCAATTGTGATTTATGACATCACTTATGATTACATTATGAAGTACAGTTTCAATAGTTGGGCTTTATTATAAGCTCCAAAGATTACATGAAGATAATTGTCTCTGGTAATCATGATGGTGACGTTACATCCAAACGCACTACATATTCCAGCAAAAGAAGAGAGGATAATGTGTGTGGATATGCGATGAGCATGAGAGGAATGACAGAAATATATTTGAGAAATGGTGCAGCCTGTGTCCTTCTGGGGCTTTAAATCGGGTTCCTTCATCGGCTTCACTTCTTCCTCTTTAGGTTTGGCTTGCAAAAAAAAAGACAATAATAAACATGATTATTAGAAACAATAAGAAATGCACCCATTTTTTAAATGTTTTCTTATGAACATAGGTACTGTATATGGTGGCTCAGTGGTAGACTACATCACAATATCCTTTCAGCAAGATCCTGAAGCCCAAGTTGCTCTTGATGCTGTCATAAGGAGGTCGTAGTCGAATGTGCTTTGAGGGCCTTGCAAGGTAGTAAAGTGTTATATAAATGAAGGACCATTTACCATTAATGGTATTATTAATATAATAATATAATTATTTTCTTTTAAATATATATGCCTTACTATACATGGTCGTTAAAAAAAAAAACCCGCCTTACTATACATGGTCTTTTTTTTTATCATTATTAAAAACGCCTTACTATATATGGTCGTTTTTTAAGGGAAAAAAGAAACGCCTTACTATACATGGTCCTTTTTTTTTGGGTGGAAAAAAAATGGCTTACTATACATGGTCGTTTTTTTTGGGAGAAAAAAAATGCCTTACTATACATGGTCGTTTTTTTGGGGTGGAAAAAAAATGCCTTACTATACATGGTCGTTTTTTTGGGGTGGAAAAAAAAATGCCTTACTATACATGGTCCTTTTTTTTTGGGTGGAAAAAAAATGCCTTACTATACATGGTCGTTTTTTTGGGAGAAAAAAAATGCCTTACTATACATGGTCGTTTTTTTGGGGAGAAAAAAAATGCCTTACTATACATGGTCGTTTTTTTTTGGAGGAAAAAAAATGCCTTACTATACATGGTCGTTTTTTTTGGGAGAAAAAAAATGCCTTACTATACATGGTCCTTTTTTTTTGGGTGGAAAAAAAATGCCTTACTATACATGGTCGTTTTTTTTGGGTGGAAAAAAATGCCTTACTATACATGGTCGTTTTTTGGGAGAAAAAAAATGCCTTACTATACATGGTCGTTTTTTTGGGGTGGAAAAAAAATGCCTTACTATACATGGTCGTTTTTTTGGGGGGTGGAAAAAAAATGCCTTACTATACATGGTCGTTTTTTGGGGGAGAAAAAAAAATGCCTTACTATACATGGTCGCTTTTTTTGGGTGGGAAAAATATGCCTTACTATACATGGTTGTTTTTTTTGGGGTGGAAAAAAAATGCCTTACTATACATGGTCTTTTTTTTATCATTATTAAAAATGCCTTACTATACATGGTCGTTTTTTAAGGGAAAAAAAAACGCCTTACTATACATGGTCGTTTTTTTTTGGGGTGGAAAAAAAATGCCTTACTATACATGGTCGTTTTTTTGGGAGAAAAATAATGCCTTACTATACATGGTCATTTTTTTTTGGGTGGAAAAAGAATGCCTTACTATACATGGTGGTTTTTTTTGGGTGGAAAAAAAATGCCTTACTATACATGGTCGTTTTTTTTTGGGTGGAAAAAAAAATGCCTTACTATACATGGTCGTTTTTTTGGGGTGGAAAAAAAAATGCCTTACTATACATGGTCGTTTTTTGGGGGGGTGGAAAAAAAATGCCTTACTATACATAGTCGTTTTTTGGGGGAGAAAAAAAAATGCCTTACTATACATGGTCGTTTTTTTGGGTGGAAAAAAAATGCCTTACTATACATGGTCTTTTTTTAATCATTATTAAAAATGCCTTACGATACATGGTCGTTTTTTAAGGGAAAAAAAAACGCCTTACTATACATGGTCGTTTTTTTTTTGGGTGGAAAAAAAATGCCTTACGATACATGGTCGTTTTTTTGGGAGAAAAATAATGCCTTACTATACATGGTCATTTTTTTTTGGGTGGAAAAAGAATGCCTTACTATACATGGTGGTTTTTTTTGGGTGGAAAAAAAATGCCTTACTATACATGGTCGTTTTTTTTTGGGTGGAAAAAAAATGCCTTACTATACATGGTCGTTTTTTTTGGGTGGAAAGAAAATGCCTTACTATACATGGTCTTTTTTTTTATCATTATTAAAAATGCCTTACTATACATGGTCGTTTTTTAAGGGAAAAAAAAACGCCTTACCATACATGGTCGTTTTTTTTTTGGGTGGAAAAAAAATGCCTTACTATACATGGTCGTTTTTTTTTGGGTGGGAAAAAAATGCCTTACTATACATGGTCGTTTTTTTTGGGTGGAAAAAAAATGCCTTACTATACATGGTCGTTTTTTTTTGGGGTGGAAAAAAAATGCCTTACTATACATGGTCTTTTTTTTATCATTATTAAAAATGCCTTACTATACATGGTCGTTTTTTAAGGGAAAAAAAAACGCCTTACTATACATGGTCGTTTTTTTTTGGGTGGAAAAAAAATGCCTTACTATACATGGTCGTTTTTTTGGGTGGAAAAAAAATGCCTTACTATACATGGTCGTTTTTTTGGGAGAAAAATAATGCCTTACTATACATGGTCATTTTTTTTGGGGTGGAAAAAGAATGCCTTACTATACATGGTGGGTTTTTTTGGGTGGAAAAAAAATGCCTTACTATACATGGTCGTTTTTTTTTTGGGTGGAAAAAAAATGCCTTACTATACATGGCCTTTTTTTTATCATTATTAAAAATGCCTTACTATACATGGTCGTTTTTTTGGGGTGGAAAAAAAATGCCTTACTATACATAGTCGTTTTTTTGGGAGAAAAATAATGCCTTACTATACATAGTCGTTTTTTTGGGGAGAAAAAAAATGCCTTACTATACATGGTCGTTTTTTTTTGGGTGAAAAAAAAATGCCTTACTATACATGGTGTTTTTTTTGGGAGAAAAAAAATGCCTTACTATATTTTTGGGTGGATAAAAAACGCCTTACTATACATGGTCGTTTTTTTAGGGGGAAAAAAAACGCTTTACTATACATGGTCGTTTTTTTAGGGGGGAAAAAAACCGCCTTACTATACATGGTCGTTTTTTTAACAAAATAAAAAACGCCTTACTATACATGGTCGTTTTTTTTAACAAAATAAACGCCTTACTATACATGGTCGTTTTTTTAGGGGGGAAAAAAAACGCCTTACTATACATGGTCGTTTTTTTAGGGAGAAAAAAAAACGGCTTACTATACATGGTCGTTTTTTTAGGGGGAAAAAAAACGCCTTACTATACATGGTCGTTTTTTTAGGGAAAAAAAAAAAACGCCTTCCTATACATGCTCGTTTTTTTAGGGGGAAAAAAAACGCCTTACTATACATGTTCGTTTTTTTTACAAAATAAAAAACGCCTTACTATACATGGTCGTTTTTTTGGGAGAAAAAAAATGCCTTACTATACATGGTCGTTTTTTTTGGGTGGGAAAAAAATGCTTTACTATACATGGTCGTTTTTTGGGGAGAAAAAAAATGTCTTACTATACATGGTCGTTTTTTTGGGTGGAAAAAAAATGCCTTACTATACATGGTCGTTTTTTTAGGGGTGAAAAAAAACGCCTAACTATACATGGTCGTTTTTTTAGAGGGGGGGGGGGGGGGGGACGCCTTACTATACATGGTCTTTTTTTTAGGGGGGAAAAAAAAACGGCTTACTATACATGGTCGTTTTTTTAGGGGGAAAAAAAAACGCCTTACTATACATGGTCGTTTTTTTAGGGGGGAAAAAAAAAACGCCTTCCTATACATGTTCGTTTTTTTAGGAGGAAAAAAAACGCCTTACTATACATGGTCGTTTTTTTAGGGGGAAAAAAAACGCCTTATTATACATGGTCGTTTTTTTTTACAAAATAAAAAACGCCTTACTATACATGGTCGTTTTTTTAGGGGGGAAAAAAACGCCTTACTATACATGGTCGTTTTTTTAGGGAGAAAAAAAAACGCCTTACTATACATGGTCGTTTTTTTAGGGGGAAAAAAAAAAACGCCTTCCTATACATGCTCGTTTTTTTAGGGGGAAAAAAAACGCCTTACTATACATGTTCGTTTTTTTTACAAAATAAAAAACGCCTTACTATACATGGTCGTTTTTTTGGGAGAAAAAAAATGCCTTACTATACATGGTCGTTTTTTTTGGGTGGAAAAAAAATGCTTTACTATACATGGTCGTTTTTTTTGGGAGAAAAAAAATGCCTTACTATACATGGTCGTTTTTTTGGGTGGAAAAAAAAATGCCTTACTATACATGGTCGTTTTTTTTGGGTGGAAAAAAATGCCTTAATATACATGGTCTTTTTTTTTTTACAAAATAAAAAACGCCTTACTATACATGGTCGTTTTTTTAGGGGTGAAAAAAAACGCCTAACTATACATGGTCGTTTTTTTAGGGGGGGAAAAAACGCCTTACTATACATGGTCTTTTTTTTAGGGGGAAAAAAAAAACGGCTTACTATACATGGTCGTTTTTTTAGGGGGAAAAAAAAAACGCCTTCCTATACATGTTCGTTTTTTTAGGGGGGAAAAAACGCCTTACTATACATGGGCGTTTTTTTAGGGGGAAAAAAAAACCGCCTGACTATACATGGTCGTTTTTTTTAGGGGGGAAAAAAAAAACGCCTTCCTATACATGTTCGTTTTTTTAGGAGGAAAAAAAACGCCTTACTATACATGGTCGTTTTTTTAGGGGAAAAAAAAAAACGGCTTATTATACATAGTCGTTTTTTTTTACAAAATAAAAAACTCCTTACTATACATGGTCGTTTTTTTGGGAGAAAAAAAAATGCCTTACTATACATGGTCGTTTTTTTTGGGTGGAAAAAAAATGCTTTACTATACATGGTCGTTTTTTTGGGGAGAAAAAAAATGCCTTACTATACATGGTCGTTTTTTTTTGGGTGGAAAAAAAAATGCCTTACTATACATGGTCGTTTTTTTTTACAAAATAAAAAACGCCTTACTATACATGGTCGTTTTTTTAGGGGGGAAAAAATGCCTTACTATACATGGTCGTTTTTTTGGGGTGGAAAAAAAATGCCTTACTATACATGGTCGTTTTTTTAGGGGGAAAAAAAAACGCCTTCCTATACATGCTCGTTTTTTTAGGGGGGAAAAAACCGCCTTACTATACATGTTCGTTTTTTTTACAAAATAAAAAACGCCTTACTATACATGGTCGTTTTTTTAGGGGTGAAAAAAAACGCCTAACTATACATGGTCGTTTTTTTAGGGGGGGAAAAAAACGCCTTACTATACATGGTCTTTTTTTTAGGGGGAAAAAAAACCGGCTTACTATACATGGTCGTTTTTTTAGGGGGGAAAAAAAACGCCTTCCTATACATGTTCGTTTTTTTAGGGGGGAAAAAAACGCCTTACTATACATGGGCGTTTTTTTAGGGGGGAAAAAAAAACGCCTTACTATACATGGTCGTTTTTTTTGGGGGGGAAAAAAAAAACGCCTTCCTATACATGTTCGTTTTTTTAGGAGGAAAAAAAAACGCCTTACTATACGTGGTCGTTTTTTTAGGGGGGGAAAAAAAACGCCTTATTATACATGGTCGTTTTTTTTACAAAATAAAAAACTCCTTACTATACATGGTCGTTTTTTTGGGAGAAAAAAAATGCCTTACTATACATGGTCGTTTTTTTTTGGGTGGAAAAAAAATGCCTTACTATACATGGTCGTTTTTTTTTACAAAATAAAAAACGCCTTACTATACATGGTCGTTTTTTTGGGGGAGAAAAAAAAATGCCTTACTATACATGGTCGCTTTTTTTGGGTGGGAAAAAAATGCCTTACTATACATGGTCGTTTTTTTTGGGGTGGAAAAAAAATGCCTTACTATACATGGTCTTTTTTTTATCATTATTAAAAATGCCGTACTATACATGGTCGTTTTTTAAGGGAAAAAAAAACGCCTTACTATACATGGTCGTTTTTTTTTGGGGTGGAAAAAAAATGCCTTACAATACATGGTCGTTTTTTTGGGAGAAAAATAATGCCTTACTATACATGGTCATTTTTTTTTGGGTGGAAAAAGAATGCCTTACTATACATGGTGGGTTTTTTTGGGTGGAAAAAAAATGCCTTACTATACATGGTCGTTTTTTTTTGGGTGGAAAAAAAAATGCCTTACTATACATGGTCGTTTTTTTTGGGTGGAAAAAAAATGCCTTACTATACATGGTCGTTTTTTTAGGGGGAAAAAAAACCGCTTTACTATACATGGTCGTTTTTTTGGGGTGGAAAAAAAACGCCTTACTATACATGGTCGTTTTTTTTAGGGGAAAAAAAAACGCTTTACTATACATGGTCGTTTTTTTAGGGGGAAAAAAAACCGCCTTACTATACATGGTCGTTTTTTTAACAAAATAAAAAACGCCTTACTATACATGGTCGTTTTTTTTAACAAAATAAAAAACGCCTTACTATACATGGTCGTTTTTTTAGGGGGGAAAAAAACGCCTTACTATACATGGTCGTTTTTTTAGGGAGAAAAAAAAACGCCTTACTATACATGGTCGTTTTTTTAGGGGAAAAAAAAAAAACGCCTTCCTATACATGCTCGTTTTTTTAGGGGGAAAAAAACGCCTTACTATACATGTTCGTTTTTTTTACAAAATAAAAAACGCCTTACTATACATGGTCGTTTTTTTGGGAGAAAAAAAAATGCCTTACTATACATGGTCGTTTTTTTTGGGTGAAAAAAAATGCTTTACTATACATGGTCGTTTTTTTGGGAGAAAAAAAATGCCTTACTATACATGGTCGATTTTTTTGGGTGGAAAAAAAATGCCTTAATATACATGGTCTTTTTTTTTTACAAAATAAAAAACGCCTTACTATACATGGTCGTTTTTTTCGGGGTGAAAAAAAACGCCTAACTATACATGGTCGTTTTTTTAGGGGGGGAAAAAACGCCTTACTATACATGTTCGTTTTTTTACAAAATAAAAAACGCCTTACTATACATGGTCGTTTTTTTGGGTGGAAAAAAAAATGCTTTACTATACATGGTCGTTTTTTTAGGGGGGGAAAAAAAACGCCTTCCTATACATGGTCGTTTTTTTAGAGGAAAAAAAACGCCTTACTATACATGGTCGTTTTTTTAGGGGGAAAAAAAAACGCCTTACTATACATGGTCGTTTTTTTAGGGGGGAAAAAAAAAACGCCTTCCTATACATGCTCGTTTTTTTTAGGGGGAAAAAAACGCCTTCCTATACATGGTCGTTTTTTTAGGGGGAAAAAAAAAACGCCTTACTATACATGGTCGTTTTTTTAGGGGGGAAAAAAAAAAAACGCCTTCCTATACATGCTCGTTTTTTTTAGGGGGAAAAAAACCGCCTTACTATACATGTTCGTTTTTTTTACAAAATAAAAAACGCCTTACTATACATGGTCGTTTTTTTGGGAGAAAAAAATGCCTTACTATACATGGTCGTTTTTTTGGGTGGAAAAAAATGCTTTACTATACATGGTCGTTTTTTGGGGAGAAAAAAAATGCCTTACTATACATGGTCGTTTTTTTGGGTGGAAAAAAAACGCCTTACTATACATGGTCGTTTTTTTTTGGGTGGAAAAAAAATGGCTTGCTATACATGGTCGTTTTTTTGGGGTGGAAAAAAAATGCCTTACTATACATGGTCTTTTTTTTATCATTATTAAAAATGCCTTACGATACATGGTCGTTTTTTAAGGGAAAAAAAAAACGCCTTACTATACATGGTCGTTTTTTTTTTGGGTGGAAAAAAAATGCCTTACTATACATGGTCGTTTTTTTGGGAGAAAAATAATGCCTTACTATACATGGTCATTTTTTTTTGGGTGGAAAAAGAATGCCTTACTATACATGGTGTTTTTTTTTGGGTGAAAAAAAAATGCCTTACTATACATGGTCGTTTTTTTTTGGGTGGAAAAAAATGCCTTACTATACATGGTCGTTTTTTTTGGGAGAAAAAAAATGCCTTACTATACATGGTCCTTTTTTTTTGGGTGGAAAAAAAAATGCCTTACTATACATGGTCGTTTTTTTGGGTGGAAAAAAATGCCTTACTATACATGGTCGTTTTTTTGGAGAAAAAAAATGCCTTACTATACATGGTCGTTTTTTTGGGGTGGAAAAAAAATGCCTTAC